>NC_065548.1:900000-1149543 GCF_022605725.1 Anthonomus grandis grandis | reverse complement strand
ACACATCTCGTGAGAGTATACCCGAAAAATATCACCTTATTCCCATCCCTCTCTAATTTTCAGACTGAGATAAGGATATATAAATGAGAATTTAATTTTTTCCTCTATTTTCTATATCATTTTTTAATTTCTTTAATAGTGTCTGGATCGTCTGGAAATAGTGTTTTTCGGGTTTATTTGATTTAATTATACCCGAAAAATATCACTTTATTCCCATCCTTCTCTAATTTTCAGACTGAGATAAGGATATATAAATGAGAATTTAATTTTTTCCTCTATTTTATATATCATTTTTTCATTTTATTAATAGTGTCTGGATCGTCTGGAAATAGTGTTTTTCGGGTTTATTTGGTCCAATTATACCCGAAAAATATCATTTTATTCCCATCCTTCTCTAATTTTCGGACTGAGATAAGGATATATAAATGAGAATTTAATTTTTTCCTCTATTTTCTATATCATTTTTTCATTTTATTAATAGGGTCTGGATCGTCTGGAAATAGTGTTTTTCGGGTTTATTTGATTTAATTATACCCGAAAAATATCACTTTATTCCCATCCTTCTCTAATTTTCAGACTGAGATAAGGATATATAAATGAGAATTTAATTTTTTCCTCTATTTTCTATATCATTTTTTCATTTTATTAATAGTGTCTGGATCGTCTGGAAATAGTGTTTTTCGGGTTTATTTGGTCCAATTATACCCGAAAAATATCATTTTATTCCCATCCTTCTCTAATTTTCGGACTGAGATAAGGATATATAAATGAGAATTTAATTTTTTCCTCTATTTTCTATATCATTTTTTAATTTTTTTAATAGTGTCTGGATCGTCTGGAAATAGTGTTTTTCGGGTTTATTTGGTCCAATTATACCCAAAAAATATCATTTTATTCCCATCCTTCTCTAATTTTCGGACTGAGATAAGGATATATAAATGAGAAATTAATTTTTTCCTCTATTTTCTATATCATATTTTAATTTTTTTATTAGTGTCTGGATCGTCTGGAAATAATGTTTTTCGGGTTTATTGGGTCTAATTATACCCGAAAAATATCACTTTATTCCCATCCTTCTCTAATTTTCAGACTGAGATAAGGATATATAAATGAGAATTTAATTTTTTCCTCTATTTTCTATATCATTTTTTCATTTTATTAATAGTGTCTGGATCGTCTGGAAATAGTGTTTTTCGGGTTTATTTGGTCCAATTATACCCGAAAAATATCACTTTATTCCCATCCTTCTCTAATTTTCGGACTGAGATAAGGATATATAAATGAGAATTTAATTTTTTCCTCTATTTTCTATATCATTTTTTCATTTTATTAATAGGGTCTGGATCGTCTGGAAATAGTGTTTTTCGGGTTTATTTGATTTAATTATACCCGAAAAATATCACTTTATTCCCATCCTTCTCTAATTTTCAGACTGAGATAAGGATATATAAATGAGAATTTAAGTTTTTCCTCTATTTTCTATATCATTTTTTCAATTTTTTTATTAGTGTCTGGATCGTCTGGAAATAGTGTTTTTCGGGTTTATTGGGTCTAATTATACCCGAAAAATATCACTTTATTCCCATCCCTCTCTAATTTTCAGACTGAGATAAGGATATATAAATGAGAATTTAATTTTTTCCTCTATTTTCTATATCATTTTTTAATTTTTTTAATAGTGTCTGGATCGTCTGGAAATAGTGTTTTTCGGGTTTATTTGGTCCAATTATACCCAAAAAATATCATTTTATTCCCATCCTTCTCTAATTTTCGGACTGAGATAAGGATATATAAATGAGAAATTAATTTTTTCCTCTATTTTCTATATCATTTTTTCATTTTATTAATAGGGTCTGGATCGTCTGGAAATAGTGTTTTTCGGGTTTATTGGGTCTAATTATACCCGAAAAATATCACTTTATTCCCATCCCTCTCTAATTTTCGGACTGAGATAAGGATATATAAATGAGAATTTAATTTTTTCCTCTATTTTATATATCATTTTTTCATTTTATTAATAGTGTCTGGATCGTCTGGAAATAGTGTTTTTCGGGTTTATTTGGTCCAATTATACCCGAAAAATATCATTTTATTCCCATCCTTCTCTAATTTTCAGACTGAGATAAGGATATATAAATGAGAATTTAATTTTTTCCTCTATTTTATATATCATTTTTTCATTTTATTAATAGTGTCTGGATCGTCTGGAAATAGTGTTTTTCGGGTTTATTTGGTCCAATTATACCCGAAAAATATCATTTTATTCCCATCCTTCTCTAATTTTCGGACTGAGATAAGGATATATAAATGAGAATTTAATTTTTTCCTCTATTTTCTATATCATTTTTTCATTTTATTAATAGGGTCTGGATCGTCTGGAAATAGTGTTTTTCGGGTTTATTTGATTTAATTATACCCGAAAAATATCACTTTATTCCCATCCTTCTCTAATTTTCAGACTGAGATAAGGATATATAAATGAGAATTTAATTTTTTCCTCTATTTTCTATATCATTTTTTCATTTTATTAATAGTGTCTGGATCGTCTGGAAATAGTGTTTTTCGGGTTTATTTGGTCCAATTATACCCGAAAAATATCATTTTATTCCCATCCTTCTCTAATTTTCGGACTGAAATAAGGATATATAAATGAGAATTTAATTTTTTCCTCTATTTTCTATATCATTTTTTAATTTTTTTATTAGTGTCTGGATCGTCTGGAAATAGTGTTTTTCGGGTTTATTGGGTCTAATTATACCCGAAAAATATCACCTTATTCCCATCCCTCTCTAATTTTCAGACTGAGATAAGGATATATAAATGAGAATTTAATTTTTTCCTCTATTTTCTATATCATTTTTTAATTTCTTTAATAGTGTCTGGATCGTCTGGAAATAGTGTTTTTTGGGTTTATTTGATTTAATTATACCCGAAAAATATCACTTTATTCCCATCCTTCTCTAATTTTCAGACTGAGATAAGGATATATAAATGAGAATTTAATTTTTTCCTCTATTTTCTATATCATTTTTTAATTTTTTTAATAGGGTCTTGATCGTCTGGAAATAGTGTTTTTCGGGTTTATTTGATTTAATTATACCCGAAAAATATCACTTTATTCCCATCCTTCTCTAATTTTCAGACTGAGATAAGGATATATAAATGAGAATTTAATTTTTTCCTCTATTTTCTATATCATTTTTTAATTTTTTTAATAGTGTCTGGATCGTCTGGAAATAGTGTTTTTCAAGTTTATTTGTATTATACCAAAAAAATTATATATGTATTATACCAATTATACCCAAAAAATATCATTTTATTCCCATCCTTCTCTAATTTTCGGACTGAGATAAGGATATATAAATGAGAAATTAATTTTTTCCTCTATTTTCTATATCATTTTTTCATTTTATTAATAGGGTCTGGATCGTCTGGAAATAGTGTTTTTCGGGTTTATTGGGTCTAATTATACCCGAAAAATATCACTTTATTCCCATCCTTCTCTAATTTTCAGACTGAGATAAGGATATATAAATGAGAATTTAATTTTTTCCTCTATTTTATATATCATTTTTTCATTTTATTAATAGGGTCTGGATCGTCTGGAAATAGTGTTTTTCGGGTTTATTTGATTTAATTATACCCGAAAAATATCACTTTATTCCCATCCTTCTCTAATTTTCAGACTGAGATAAGGATATATAAATGAGAATTTAATTTTTTCCTCTATTTTATATATCATTTTTTCATTTTATTAATAGTGTCTGGATCGTCTGGAAATAGTGTTTTTCGGGTTTATTTGGTCCAATTATACCCGAAAAATATCATTTTATTCCCATCCTTCTCTAATTTTCGGACTGAGATAAGGATATATAAATGAGAATTTAATTTTTTCCTCTATTTTCTATATCATTTTTTCATTTTATTAATAGGGTCTGGATCGTCTGGAAATAGTGTTTTTCGGGTTTATTTGATTTAATTATACCCGAAAAATATCACTTTATTCCCATCCTTCTCTAATTTTCAGACTGAGATAAGGATATATAAATGAGAATTTAATTTTTTCCTCTATTTTCTATATCATTTTTTCATTTTATTAATAGTGTCTGGATCGTCTGGAAATAGTGTTTTTCGGGTTTATTTGGTCCAATTATACCCGAAAAATATCATTTTATTCCCATCCTTCTCTAATTTTCGGACTGAGATAAGGATATATAAATGAGAATTTAATTTTTTCCTCTATTTTCTATATCATTTTTTAATTTTTTTAATAGTGTCTGGATCGTCTGGAAATAGTGTTTTTCGGGTTTATTTGGTCCAATTATACCCAAAAAATATCATTTTATTCCCATCCTTCTCTAATTTTCGGACTGAGATAAGGATATATAAATGAGAATTTAATTTTTTCCTCTATTTTCTATATCATTTTTTAATTTTTTTAATAGTGTCTGGATCGTCTGGAAATAGTGTTTTTCAGGTTTATTTGATTTAATTATACCCGAAAAATATCACTTTATTCCCATCCTTCTCTAATTTTCAGACTGAGATAAGGATATATAAATGAGAATTTAATTTTTTCCTCTATTTTCTATATCATTTTTTAATTTTTTTAATAGTGTCTGGATCGTCTGGAAATAGTGTTTTTCAAGTTTATTTGGTCCAATTATACCCAAAAAATATCATTTTATTCCCATCCTTCTCTAATTTTCGGACTGAGATAAGGATATATAAATGAGAAATTAATTTTTTCCTCTATTTTCTATATCATTTTTTCATTTTATTAATAGGGTCTGGATCGTCTGGAAATAGTGTTTTTCGGGTTTATTTGATTTAATTATACCCGAAAAATATCATTTTATTCTCATCCTTCTTTAATTTTCGGACTGAAATAAGGATATATAAATGAGAATTTAATTTTTTCCTCTATTTTCTATATCATTTTTTAATTTTTTTAATAGTGTCTGGATCGTCTGGAAATAGTGTTTTTCGGGTTTATTTTGTCCAATTATACCCAAAAAATATCATTTTATTCCCATCCTTCTCTAATTTTCGGACTGAGATAAGGATATATAAATGAGAAATTAATTTTTTCCTCTATTTTCTATATCATTTTTTCATTTTATTAATAGGGTCTGGATCGTCTGGAAATAGTGTTTTTCGGGTTTATTTGATTTAATTATACCCGAAAAATATCACTTTATTCCCATCCTTCTCTAATTTTCAGACTGAGATAAGGATATATAAATGAGAATTTAATTTTTTCCTCTATTTTATATATCATTTTTTCATTTTATTAATAGTGTCTGGATCGTCTGGAAATAGTGTTTTTCGGGTTTATTTGATTTAATTATACCCGAAAATTATCACTTTATTCCCATCCTTCTTTAATTTTCGGACTGAGATAAGGATATATAAATGAGAATTTAATTTTTTCCTCTATTTTCTATATCATTTTTTCATTTTATTAATAGGGTCTGGATCGTCTGGAAATAGTGTTTTTCGGGTTTATTTGATTTAATTATACCCGAAAAATATTACTTTATTCCCATCCTTCTCTAATTTTCAGACTGAGATAAGGATATATAAATGAGAATTTAATTTTTTCCTCTATTTTATATATCATTTTTTCATTTTATTAATAGTGTCTGTATCGTCTGGAAATAGTGTTTTTCGGGTTTATTTGGTCCAATTATACCCGAAAAATATCATTTTATTCCCATCCTTCTCTAATTTTCGGACTGAGATAAGGATATATAAATGAGAATTTAATTTTTTCCTCTATTTTCTATATCATTTTTTCATTTTATTAATAGGGTCTGAATCGTCTGGAAATAGTGTTTTTCGGGTTTATTTGATTTAATTATACCCGAAAAATATCACTTTATTCCCATCCTTCTCTAATTTTCAGACTGAGATAAGGATATATAAATGAGAATTTAATTTTTTCCTCTATTTTCTATATCATTTTTTCATTTTATTAATAGTGTCTGGATCGTCTGGAAATAGTGTTTTTCGGGTTTATTTGGTCCAATTATACCCAAAAAATATCATTTTATTCCCATCCTTCTCTAATTTTCGGACTGAGATAAGGATATATAAATGAGAAATTAATTTTTTCCTCTATTTTCTATATCATATTTTAATTTTTTTATTAGTGTCTGGATCGTCTGGAAATAGTGTTTTTCGGGTTTATTTGGTCCAATTATACCCAAAAAATATCATTTTATTCCCATCCTTCTCTAATTTTCGGACTGAGATAAGGATATATAAATGAGAAATTAATTTTTTCCTCTATTTTCTATATCATTTTTTAATTTTTTTAATAGTGTCTGGATCGTCTAGAAATAGTGTTTTTCGGGTTTATTTGGTCCAATTATACCCAAAAAATATCATTTTATTCCCATCCTTCTCTAATTTTCGGACTGAGATAAGGATATATAAATGAGAAATTAATTTTTTCCTCTATTTTCTATATCATATTTTAATTTTTTTATTAGTGTCTGGATCGTCTGGAAATAATGTTTTTCGGGTTTATTGGGTCTAATTATACCCGAAAAATATCACTTTATTCCCATCCCTCTTTAATTTTCAGACTGAGATAAGGATATATAAATGAGAATTTAATTTTTTCCTCTATTTTCTATATCATTTTTTCATTTTATTAATAGGGTCTGGATCGTCTGGAAATAGTGTTTTTCGGGTTTATTTGATTTAATTATACCCGAAAAATATCACTTTATTCCCATCCTTCTCTAATTTTCAGACTGAGATAAGGATATATAAATGAGAATTTAATTTTTTCCTCTATTTTCTATATCATTTTTTCATTTTATTAATAGGGTCTGGATCGTCTGGAAATAGTGTTTTTCGGGTTTATTTGATTTAATTATACCCGAAAAATATCACTTTATTCCCATCCTTCTCTAATTTTCAGACTGAGATAAGGATATATAAATGAGAATTTAATTTTTTCCTCTATTTTCTATATCATTTTTTAATTTTTTTAATAGTGTCTGGATCGTCTGGAAATAGTGTTTTTCGGGTTTATTTGGTCCAATTATACCCAAAAAATATCATTTTATTCCCATCCTTCTCTAATTTTCGGACTGAGATAAGGATATATAAATGAGAAATTAATTTTTTCCTCTATTTTCTATATCATATTTTAATTTTTTTATTAGTGTCTGGATCGTCTGGAAATAATGTTTTTCGGGTTTATTTGGTCCAATTATACCCAAAAAATATCATTTTATTCCCATCCTTCTCTAATTTTCGGACTGAGATAAGGATATATAAATGAGAAATTAATTTTTTCCTCTATTTTCTATATCATTTTTTAATTTTTTTAATAGTGTCTGGATCGTCTAGAAATAGTGTTTTTCGGGTTTATTTGGTCCAATTATACCCAAAAAATATCATTTTATTCCCATCCTTCTCTAATTTTCGGACTGAGATAAGGATATATAAATGAGAAATTAATTTTTTCCTCTATTTTCTATATCATATTTTAATTTTTTTATTAGTGTCTGGATCGTCTGGAAATAATGTTTTTCGGGTTTATTGGGTCTAATTATACCCGAAAAATATCACTTTATTCCCATCCCTCTTTAATTTTCAGACTGAGATAAGGATATATAAATGAGAATTTAATTTTTTCCTCTATTTACTATATCATTTTTTCATTTTATTAATAGGGTCTGGATCGTCTGGAAATAGTGTTTTTCGGGTTTATTGGGTCTAATTATACCCGAAAAATATCACCTTATTCCCATCCCTCTCTAATTTTCAGACTGAGATAAGGATATATAAATGAGAATTTAATTTTTTCCTCTATTTTCTATATCATTTTTTAATTTCTTTAATAGTGTCTGGATCGTCTGGAAATAGTGTTTTTCGGGTTTATTTGATTTAATTATACCCGAAAAATATCACTTTATTCCCATCCTTCTCTAATTTTCAGACTGAGATAAGGATATATAAATGAGAATTTAATTTTTTCCTCTATTTTATATATCATTTTTTCATTTTATTAATAGTGTCTGGATCGTCTGGAAATAGTGTTTTTCGGGTTTATTTGGTCCAATTATACCCGAAAAATATCATTTTATTCCCATCCTTCTCTAATTTTCGGACTGAGATAAGGATATATAAATGAGAATTTAATTTTTTCCTCTATTTTCTATATCATTTTTTCATTTTATTAATAGGGTCTGGATCGTCTGGAAATAGTGTTTTTCGGGTTTATTTGATTTAATTATACCCGAAAAATATCACTTTATTCCCATCCTTCTCTAATTTTCAGACTGAGATAAGGATATATAAATGAGAATTTAATTTTTTCCTCTATTTTCTATATCATTTTTTCATTTTATTAATAGTGTCTGGATCGTCTGGAAATAGTGTTTTTCGGGTTTATTTGGTCCAATTATACCCGAAAAATATCATTTTATTCCCATCCTTCTCTAATTTTCGGACTGAGATAAGGATATATAAATGAGAATTTAATTTTTTCCTCTATTTTCTATATCATTTTTTAATTTTTTTAATAGTGTCTGGATCGTCTGGAAATAGTGTTTTTCGGGTTTATTTGGTCCAATTATACCCAAAAAATATCATTTTATTCCCATCCTTCTCTAATTTTCGGACTGAGATAAGGATATATAAATGAGAAATTAATTTTTTCCTCTATTTTCTATATCATATTTTAATTTTTTTATTAGTGTCTGGATCGTCTGGAAATAATGTTTTTCGGGTTTATTGGGTCTAATTATACCCGAAAAATATCACTTTATTCCCATCCTTCTCTAATTTTCAGACTGAGATAAGGATATATAAATGAGAATTTAATTTTTTCCTCTATTTTCTATATCATTTTTTCATTTTATTAATAGTGTCTGGATCGTCTGGAAATAGTGTTTTTCGGGTTTATTTGGTCCAATTATACCCGAAAAATATCACTTTATTCCCATCCTTCTCTAATTTTCAGACTGAGATAAGGATATATAAATGAGAATTTAATTTTTTCCTCTATTTTCTATATCATTTTTTAATTTTTTTAATAGTGTCTGGATCGTCTAGAAATAGTGTTTTTCGGGTTTATTTGGTCCAATTATACCCAAAAAATATCATTTTATTCCCATCCTTCTCTAATTTTCAGACTGAGATAAGGATATATAAATGAGAAATTAATTTTTTCCTCTATTTTCTATATCATATTTTAATTTTTTTATTAGTGTCTGGATCGTCTGGAAATAATGTTTTTCGGGTTTATTGGGTCTAATTATACCCGAAAAATATCACTTTATTCCCATCCCTCTTTAATTTTCAGACTGAGATAAGGATATATAAATGAGAATTTAATTTTTTCCTCTATTTTCTATATCATTTTTTCATTTTATTAATAGGGTCTGGATCGTCTGGAAATAGTGTTTTTCGGGTTTATTTGATTTAATTATACCCGAAAAATATCACTTTATTCCCATCCTTCTCTAATTTTCAGACTGAGATAAGGATATATAAATGAGAATTTAATTTTTTCCTCTATTTTATATATCATTTTTTCATTTTATTAATAGTGTCTGGATCGTCTGGAAATAGTGTTTTTCGGGTTTATTTGGTCCAATTATACCCGAAAAATATCATTTTATTCCCATCCTTCTCTAATTTTCGGACTGAGATAAGGATATATAAATGAGAATTTAATTTTTTCCTCTATTTTCTATATCATTTTTTCATTTTATTAATAGGGTCTGGATCGTCTGGAAATAGTGTTTTTCGGGTTTATTTGATTTAATTATACCCGAAAAATATCACTTTATTCCCATCCTTCTCTAATTTTCAGACTGAGATAAGGATATATAAATGAGAATTTAATTTTTTCCTCTATTTTCTATATCATTTTTTCATTTTATTAATAGTGTCTGGATCGTCTGGAAATAGTGTTTTTCGGGTTTATTTGGTCCAATTATACCCGAAAAATATCATTTTATTCCCATCCTTCTCTAATTTTCGGACTGAGATAAGGATATATAAATGAGAATTTAATTTTTTCCTCTATTTTCTATATCATTTTTTAATTTTTTTAATAGTGTCTGGATCGTCTGGAAATAGTGTTTTTCGGGTTTATTTGGTCCAATTATACCCAAAAAATATCATTTTATTCCCATCCTTCTCTAATTTTCGGACTGAGATAAGGATATATAAATGAGAATTTAATTTTTTCCTCTATTTTCTATATCATTTTTTAATTTTTTTAATAGTGTCTGGATCGTCTGGAAATAGTGTTTTTCGGGTTTATTTGGTCCAATTATACCCGAAAAATATCATTTTATTCCCATCCTTCTTTAATTTTCGGACTGAGATAAGGATATATAAATGAGAATTTAATTTTTTCCTCTATTTTCTATATCATTTTTTAATTTTTTTAATAGTGTCTGGATCGTCTGGAAATAAAGTTTTTCGGGTTTATTTGGTCCAATTATACCCAAAAAATATCATTTTATTCCCATCCTTCTCTAATTTTCGGACTGAGATAAGGATATATAAATGAGAAATTAATTTTTTCCTCTATTTTCTATATCATTTTTTAATTTTTTTATTAGTGTCTGGATCGTCTGGAAATAGTGTTTTTCGGCTTTATTTGATTTAATTATACCCGAAAAATATCACCTTATTCCCATCCTTCTCTAATTTTCGGACTGAGATAAGGATATATAAATGAGAATTTAATTTTTTCCTCTTTTTTTTATATCATTTTTTAATTTTTTTAATAGTGTCTGGATCGTCTGGAAATAGTGTTTTTCGGGTTTATTTTGTCCAATTATACCCAAAAAATATCATTTTATTCCCATCCTTCTCTAATTTTCGGACTGAGATAAGGATATATAAATGAGAAATTAATTTTTTCCTCTATTTTCTATATCATTTTTTAATTTTTTTATTAGTGTCTGGATCGTCTGGAAATAGTGTTTTTCTGGTTTATTGGGTCTAATTATACCCGAAAAATATCACCTTATTCCCATCCCTCTCTAATTTTCAGACTGAGATAAGGATATATAAATGAGAATTTAATTTTTTCCTCTATTTTCTATATCATTTTTTAATTTCTTTAATAGTGTCTGGATCGTCTGGAAATAGTGTTTTTCGGGTTTATTTGATTTAATTATACCCGAAAAATATCACTTTATTCCCATCCTTCTCTAATTTTCAGACTGAGATAAGGATATATAAATGAGAATTTAATTTTTTCCTCTATTTTCTATATCATTTTTTAATTTTTTTAATAGTGTCTGGATCGTCTGGAAATAGTGTTTTTCGGGTTTATTTGGTCCAATTATACCCAAAAAATATCATTTTATTCCCATCCTTCTCTAATTTTCGGACTGAGATAAGGATATATAAATGAGAAATTAATTTTTTCCTCTATTTTCTATATCATATTTTAATTTTTTTATTAGTGTCTGGATCGTCTGGAAATAATGTTTTTCGGGTTTATTGGGTCTAATTATACCCGAAAAATATCACTTTATTCCCATCCCTCTTTAATTTTCAGACTGAGATAAGGATATATAAATGAGAATTTAATTTTTTCCTCTATTTTCTATATCATTTTTTCATTTTATTAATAGGGTCTGGATCGTCTGGAAATAGTGTTTTTCGGGTTTATTTGATTTAATTATACCCGAAAAATATCACTTTATTCCCATCCTTCTCTAATTTTCAGACTGAGATAAGGATATATAAATGAGAATTTAATTTTTTCCTCTATTTTCTATATCATATTTTAATTTTTTTATTAGTGTCTGGATCGTCTGGAAATAATGTTTTTCGGGTTTATTGGGTCTAATTATACCCGAAAAATATCACTTTATTCCCATCCCTCTTTAATTTTCAGACTGAGATAAGGATATATAAATGAGAATTTAATTTTTTCCTCTATTTTCTATATCATTTTTTCATTTTATTAATAGGGTCTGGATCGTCTGGAAATAGTGTTTTTCGGGTTTATTTGATTTAATTATACCCGAAAATTATCACTTTATTCCCATCCTTCTTTAATTTTCGGACTGAGATAAGGATATATAAATGAGAATTTAATTTTTTCCTCTATTTTCTATATCATTTTTTCATTTTATTAATAGGGTCTGGATCGTCTGGAAATAGTGTTTTTCGGGTTTATTTGATTTAATTATACCCGAAAAATATCACTTTATTCCCATCCTTCTCTAATTTTCAGACTGAGATAAGGATATATAAATGAGAATTTAATTTTTTCCTCTATTTTATATATCATTTTTTCATTTTATTAATAGTGTCTGGATCGTCTGGAAATAGTGTTTTTCGGGTTTATTTGGTCCAATTATACCCGAAAAATATCATTTTATTCCCATCCTTCTCTAATTTTCGGACTGAGATAAGGATATATAAATGAGAATTTAATTTTTTCCTCTATTTTCTATATCATTTTTTCATTTTATTAATAGGGTCTGGATCGTCTGGAAATAGTGTTTTTCGGGTTTATTTGATTTAATTATACCCGAAAAATATCACTTTATTCCCATCCTTCTCTAATTTTCAGACTGAGATAAGGATATATAAATGAGAATTTAATTTTTTCCTCTATTTTCTATATCATTTTTTCATTTTATTAATAGTGTCTGGATCGTCTGGAAATAGTGTTTTTCGGGTTTATTTGGTCCAATTATACCCGAAAAATATCATTTTATTCCCATCCTTCTCTAATTTTCGGACTGAGATAAGGATATATAAATGAGAATTTAATTTTTTCCTCTATTTTCTATATCATTTTTTAATTTTTTTAATAGTGTCTGGATCGTCTGGAAATAGTGTTTTTCGGGTTTATTTGGTTCAATTATACCCAAAAAATATCATTTTATTCCCATCCTTCTCTAATTTTCGGACTGAGATAAGGATATATAAATGAGAATTTAATTTTTTCCTCTATTTTCTATATCATTTTTTAATTTTTTTAATAGTGTCTGGATCGTCTGGAAATAGTGTTTTTCGGGTTTATTTGGTCCAATTATACCCAAAAAATATCATTTTATTCCCATCCTTCTCTAATTTTCGGACTGAGATAAGGATATATAAATGAGAAATTAATTTTTTCCTCTATTTTCTATATCATTTTTTAATTTTTTTATTAGTGTCTGGATCGTCTGGAAATAGTGTTTTTCGGGTTTATTTGATTTAATTATACCCGAAAAATATCACCTTATTCCCATCCTTCTCTAATTTTCGGACTGAGATAAGGATATATAAATGAGAATTTAATTTTTTCCTCTATTTTCTATATCATTTTTTAATTTTTTTAATAGTGTCTGGATCGTCTGGAAATAGTGTTTTTCGGGTTTATTTGGTCCAATTATACCCGAAAAATATCATTTTATTCCCATCCTTCTTTAATTTTCGGACTGAGATAAGGATATATAAATGAGAATTTAATTTTTTCCTCTATTTTCTATATCATTTTTTCATTTTATTAATAGGGTCTGGATCGTCTGGAAATAGTGTTTTTCGGGTTTATTTGATTTAATTATACCCGAAAAATATCACTTTATTCCCATCCTTCTCTAATTTTCAGACTGAGATAAGGATATATAAATGAGAATTTAATTTTTTCCTCTATTTTCTATATCATTTTTTAATTTTATTAATAGTGTCTGGATCGTCTGGAAATAGTGTTTTTCGGGTTTATTTGGTCCAATTATACCCAAAAAATATCATTTTATTCCCATCCTTCTCTAATTTTCAGACTGAGATAAGGATATATAAATGAGAATTTAATTTTTTCCTCTATTTTCTATATCATTTTTTCATTTTATTAATAGGGTCTGGATCGTCTGGAAATAGTGTTTTTCGGGTTTATTTGATTTAATTATACCCGAAAAATATCACTTTATTCCCATCCTTCTCTAATTTTCAGACTGAGATAAGGATATATAAATGAGAATTTAATTTTTTCCTCTATTTTATATATCATTTTTTCATTTTATTAATAGTGTCTGGATCATCTGGAAATAGTGTTTTTCGGGTTTATTTGGTCCAATTATACCCGAAAAATATCATTTTATTCCCATCCTTCTCTAATTTTCGGACTGAGATAAGGATATATAAATGAGAATTTAATTTTTTCCTCTATTTTCTATATCATTTTTTAATTTTTTTAATAGTGTCTGGATCGTCTGGAAATAGTGTTTTTCGGGTTTATTTGGTCCAATTATACCCGAAAAATATCATTTTATTCCCATCCTTCTTTAATTTTCGGACTGAGATAAGGATATATAAATGAGAATTTAATTTTTTCCTCTATTTTCTATATCATTTTTTCATTTTATTAATAGGGTCTGGATCGTCTGGAAATAGTGTTTTTCGGGTTTATTTGATTTAATTATACCCGAAAAATATCACTTTATTCCCATCCTTCTCTAATTTTCAGACTGAGATAAGGATATATAAATGAGAATTTAATTTTTTCCTCTATTTTCTATATCATTTTTTCATTTTATTAATAGTGTCTGGATCGTCTGGAAATAGTGTTTTTCGGGTTTATTTGGTCCAATTATACCCGAAAAATATCATTTTATTCCCATCCTTCTCTAATTTTCGGACTGAGATAAGGATATATAAATGAGAATTTAATTTTTTCCTCTATTTTCTATATCATTTTTTAATTTTTTTAATAGTGTCTGGATCGTCTGGAAATAGTGTTTTTCGGGTTTATTTGGTCCAATTATACCCAAAAAATATCATTTTATTCCCATCCTTCTCTAATTTTCGGACTGAGATAAGGATTTATAAATGAGAATTTAATTTTTTCCTCTATTTTCTATATCATTTTTTAATTTTTTTAATAGTGTCTAGATCGTCTGGAAATAGTGTTTTTCGGGTTTATTTGGTCCAATTATACCCAAAAAATATCATTTTATTCCCATCCTTCTCTAATTTTCGGACTGAGATAAGGATATATAAATGAGAAATTAATTTTTTCCTCTATTTTATATATCATTTTTTCATTTTATTAATAGTATCTGGATCGTCTGGAAATAGTGTTTTTCGGGTTTATTTGGTCCAATTATACCCGAAAAATATCATTTTATTCCCATCCTTCTCTAATTTTCGGACTGAGATAAGGATATATAAATGAGAATTTAATTTTTTCCTCTATTTTCTATATCATTTTTTCATTTTATTAATAGGGTCTGGATCGTCTGGAAATAGTGTTTTTCGGGTTTATTTGATTTAATTATACCCGAAAAATATCACTTTATTCCCATCCTTCTCTAATTTTCAGACTGAGATAAGGATATATAAATGAGAATTTAATTTTTTCCTCTATTTTCTATATCATTTTTTCATTTTATTAATAGTGTCTGGATCGTCTGGAAATAGTGTTTTTCGGGTTTATTTGGTCCAATTATACCCGAAAAATATCATTTTATTCCCATCCTTCTCTAATTTTCGGACTGAGATAAGGATATATAAATGAGAATTTAATTTTTTCCTCTATTTTCTATATCATTTTTTAATTTTTTTAATAGTGTCTGGATCGTCTGGAAATAGTGTTTTTCGGGTTTATTGGGTCTAATTATACCCGAAAAATATCATTTTATTCCCATCCTTCTCTAATTTTCGGACTGAGATAAGTATATATAAATGAGAAATTAATTTTTTCCTCTATTTTCTATATCATTTTTTAATTTTTTTAATAGTGTCTGGATCGTCTGGAAATAGTGTTTTTCGGGTTTACTGGGTCTAATTATACCCGAAAAATATCACTTTATTCCCATCCTCCTCTTATTTTCAGACTGAGATAAGGATATATAAATGAGAATTTAATTTTTTCCTCTATTTTCTCTATCATTTTTTCATTTTATTAATGGGGTCTGGATCGTCTGGAAATAGTGTTTTTCGGGTTTATTTGATTTAATTATACCCGAAAAATATCACTTTATTCCCATCCTTCTCTAATTTTCAGACTGAGATAAGGATATATAAATGAGAATTTAATTTTTTCCTCTATTTTCTATATCATTTTTTCATTTTATTAATAGTGTCTGGATCGTCTGGAAATAGTGTTTTTCGGGTTTATTTGGTCCAATTATACCCGAAAAATATCATTTTATTCCCATCCTTCTCTAATTTTCGGACTGAGATAAGGATATATAAATGAGAATTTAATTTTTTCCTCTATTTTCTATATCATTTTTTAATTTTTTTAATAGTGTCTGGATCGTCTGGAAATAGTGTTTTTCGGGTTTATTTGGTCCAATTATACCCAAAAAATATCATTTTATTCCCATCCTTCTCTAATTTTCGGACTGAGATAAGGATATATAAATGAGAATTTAATTTTTTCCTTCATTTTCTATATAATTTTTTAATTTTAATAATAGTGTCTGGATCGTCTGGAAATAGTGTTTTTCGGGTTTATTTGGTCCAATTATACTCGCAAAATATCATTTTATTTCCATCCTTCTCTAATTTTCGGACTGAGATAAGGATATATAAATGAGAAATTAATTTTTTTCTCTATTTTCTATATCATTTTTTAATTTTTTTAATAGTCTCTGGATCGTCTGGAAATTGTGTTTTTCGGGTTTATTTGATTTAATTATATCCGAAAAATATCACTTTATTCCATCCTTCTCTAATTTTCAGACTGAGATAAGGATATATAAATGAGAATTTAAATTTTTCCTCTATTTTCTATATCATTTTTTCATTTTATTAATAGTGTCTGGATCGTCTGGAATAGTGTTTTTTGGGTTTATTTGGTCTAATTATACCCGAAAAATATCATTTTATTCCCATCCTTCTCTAATTTTTCGGACTGAGATAAGGATATATAAATGAGAATTTAATTTTTTCCTCTATTTTCTATATCATTTTTTAATTTTTTTAATAGTGTCTGGATCGTCTGGAAATAGTGTTTTTCAGGTTTATTTGATTTAATTATACCCGAAAAATATCACTTTATTCCCATCCTTCTCTAATTTTCAGACTGAGATAAGGATATATAAATGAGAATTTAATTTTTTCCTCTATTTTCTATATCATTTTTTCATTTTATTAATAGTGTCTGGATCGTCTGGAAATAGTGTTTTTCGGGTTTATTTGATTTAATTATACCCGAAAAATATCACTTTATTCCCATCCTTCTCTAATTTTCAGACTGAGATAAGGATATATAAATGAGAATTTAATTTTTCCTCTATTTTCTATATCATTTTTTAATTTTTTAATAGTCTCTGGATCGTCTGGAAATTGTGTTTTTCGGGTTTATTTGATTTAATTATACCCGAAAAATATCACTTTATTCCCATCCTTCTCTAATTTTCAGACTGAGATAAGGATATATAAATGAGAATTTAATTTTTTCCTCTATTTTCTATATCATTTTTTCATTTTATTAATAGTGTCTGGATCGTCTGGAAATAGTGTTTTTCGGGTTTATTTGATTTAATTATACCCGAAAAATATCACTTTATTCCCCATCCTTCTCTAATTTTCAGACTGAGATAAGGATATATAAATGAGAATTTAATTTTTTCCTCTATTTTCTATATCATTTTTTAATTTTATTAATAGTGTCTGGATCGTCTGGAAATAGTGTTTTTCGGGTTTATTTGGTCCAATTATACCCAAAAAATATCATTTTATTCCCATCCTTCTCTAATTTTCAGACTGAGATAAGGATATATAAATGAGAATTTAATTTTTTCCTCTATTTTCTATATCATTTTTTCATTTTATTAATAGTGTCTGGATCGTCTGGAAATAGTGTTTTTCGGGTTTATTTGATTTAATTATACCCGAAAAATATCACTTTATTCCCATCCTTCTCTAATTTTCAGACTGAGATAAGGATATATAAATGAGAATTTAATTTTTTCCTCTATTTTCTATATCATTTTTTAATTTTATTAATAGTGTCTGGATCGTCTGGAAATAGTGTTTTTCGGGTTTATTTGGTCCAATTATACCCAAAAAATATCATTTTATTCCCATCCTTCTCTAATTTTCGGACTGAGATAAGGATATATAAATGAGAAATTAATTTTTTCCTCTATTTTCTATATCATTTTTTAATTTTTTTATTAGTGTCTGGATCGTCTGGAAATAGTGTTTTTCGGGTTTATTTGATTTAATTATACCCGAAAAATATCACTTTATTCCCATCCTTCTCTAATTTTCAGACTGAGATAAGGATATATAAATGAGAAATTAATTTTTTCCTCTATTTTCTATATCATTTTTTAATTTTTTTATTAGTGTCTGGATCGTCTGGAAATAGTGTTTTTCGGGTTTATTTGATTTAATTATACCCGAAAAATATCACTTTATTCCCATCCCTCTCTAATTTTCAGACTGAGATAAGGATATATAAATGAGAATTTAATTTTTTCCTCTATTTTCTATATCATTTTTTCATTTTATTAATAGGGTCTGGATCGTCTGGAAATAGTGTTTTTCGGGTTTATTTGATTTAATTATACCCGAAAAATATCACTTTATTCCCATCCTTCTCTAATTTTCAGACTGAGATAAGGATATTTAAATGAGAATTTAATTTTTTCCTCTATTTTCTATATCATTTTTTAATTTTTTTAATAGTGTCTGGATCGTCTGGAAATAGTGTTTTTCGGGTTTATTTGGTCTAATTGTACCCGAAAAATATCACTTTATTCCCATCCTTCTTTAATTTTCAGACTGAGATAAGGATATATAAATGGGAATTTAATTTTTTCCTCTATTTTCTATATCATTTTTTAATTTTTTTAATAGTGTCTGGATCGTCTGGAAATAGTGTTTTTCGGGTATATTGGGTCTAATTATACCCGAAAAATATCGCTTTATTCCCATCCTTCTCTAATTTTCAGACTGAGATAAGGATATTTAAATGAGAATTTAATTTTTTCCTCTATTTTCTATATAATTTTTTAATTTTTTTAATAGTGTCTGGATCGTCTGGAAATAGTGTTTTTCGGGTTTATTTGGTCTAATTGTACCCGAAAAATATCACTTTATTCCCATCCTTCTCTAATTTTCAGACTGAGATAAGGATATATAAATGGGAATTTAATTTTTTCCTCTATTTTCTATATAATTTTTTAATTTTTTTAATAGTGTCTGGATCGTCTGGAAATAGTGTTTTTCGGGTTTATGGGGTCTAATTGTACCCGAAAAATATCACTTTATTCCCATCCTTCTCTAATTTTCAGACTGAGATAGGGATATATAAATGAGTATTTAATTTTTTCCTCTGTTTTCTATATAATTTTTTCATTTTATTAATAGTGCTTGGATCGTCTGGAAATAGTGTTTTCGAGTTTATTTGGTATATCGATATATCAGCGATAATGTATAATTTAATAATATTTAACTCCCAACTCTCTCTTACACCCTTCATTTACACCATGTTTGACTCAAATCACTCTCTCTCTCCAAACCCCGAAAAACACTCACAAACACTTTCCCCTGTCCCTTAAACGTAAATATCAACAAATAATAAAATTCCATTTTTATTGTTGCAGTGAATCGTTCGAACGACGTCGCAGCAGCATCCTAGACACGTTGTCGGCGACGCCCGCGATCGTCGCGGCGCTCGCCGAAAAACGCGGGAGCGTCTGTTTGAATAAATGCTTAAGGGAGGTGGGGGCCAAATTGGAAATGGGAGGTCTTGGAGGTGGTGGAGGTGGAGGAAACTCATCACCTGCCACGAACCACCACCACCACGGCACGTCAAACGCGTCTCCTATAAATGTCACCACGAATCCGTTGGAGAATCCAGTACATTTGGCGGGACGGAATAAAGCGCCGCAGGCGACTATCGTGGTTTGTACTTTTGTTTATTTATTTATTTATTTGTTTAATAAATTGCGGTTTTGTGGGTGGCGCGTGTGTGTGTGTTTAGGATAAACGGTTTATTTAAATGGGGCAATAAAGTGCATTATTGTGGTAAACGTGACCGTGCAAGATTTATAGTGAGTAGCTTGTTTTATTGAGTTGGTAAATTCTAATTTTACTTATTTGGCAATGGTAGAACGTCGATGGAAATTGCCTTTTATAATACTGCCTGTATAGAAAAGAACATTTCCATTTGATGCTATAGCTTTATAAGTAATGGGTTTCTAAGTGTTATAACGTCTATAGGAAACATCTTGACATTATTGACTTTAGACTGACAAATTGTTCGTATCTCATATTTATCATAATTTATTTCTTATGGTTAGAAGGTCAATAGTTAATATTAACTAGAACTACCATTAACGTTCTGACAAACTAAAAATCAATTTTTTCCCGTTAAATTAAAAGAAATAAAGAAAAATACTCATTTTGCTATAGTTATAATTTTTTTATATAGATATTTAATGTTTTATCAATGTTAATAGAACTAAACGTAAAATAATTTAATTAATTAATTCTTCGCTTAATAAAACGCTTGAAATTTCAAGATTAAATAGGCCTTGAATTTTTAATTAATTACGATTAAATAGTCAGTTAATTAATTATTCCAGGCAATTGATCCACAATTTTAATTAAAGTGGCTGAACTTTTCAGAAATATCATCGAGTGTACTGCCTAAAATTAATATATAAATATCATTAAATAATTAATTTGACAGAAAATTAAAGCGTAATTTTAATAAAGTATTTAAAAAAAATGGGCGAGTCAGCTATCTGCAATTATTATATGAATGTCATTATTTAATTAGTAATTTAATTAATTAAATATTTCAGGCAATTCAGGCACAATTTTAATTAGAGTGCCTAAATTTTTGTTTAAATATCTACTACAAATAGACCGCCTGTAATTATTATTTAAATGTCATTAATTAATTAGTTTTAAATTTAATTTATTGTTTCAGGCAACTGAGAGACAAAAACCCTGCGATTCAGGTGCCTGAAATTATTATTTAAATGTATTTAATTAATTAATTTTTTCCAAGTAATTAAATCACAACTTTAATTAATTTCCTTAAAAATTGAAAAGAAAAAGGCGATTTAACTGCCTGTATTTATCATTTAAATATGATTATTTAATTAGATAATTAATTATTCCCGGAAACTGAGGCCTAAATTTAATGAAAGTGCTTAAAAATTTAAAATAATTCGACTGCCTGGAATTAATTTTTAAGCCATTATTTAATTAGTGTATTAATAAATTAAATATTTCAGGCAATTCAGGCATAATTTTAATTAGAGTGCTTAATTTTTTTTTTAATATCTGCTACAAATAGACTGCCTGTAATTTGTATTTAAATGTCAATAATTAATTAGTTACTTATTAATTAATTGTTTTAGGTAATTGATGCAGAAAATTAATTTGTGTATTTAACATTACAAAAAATAATCGGTGCCTGAAATTAATATTTAAACATTAATAATTAATTATAGATTTAATTATTTCAGGAAATTGAGGCTTAAATTTAATGAAAGTGCTTAAAATTTTTTAAAAATTAGACTGCCTGGAATTAATATTTAAATCATTATTTAATTAGTGTATTAATTAATTATCTACAATTTGCTGCAAGTAAATTGCCTCTAATTATTATTTTAATGTTATTAATTAATTAATTATTAAATTGTTTTAGTCAATTGAGGTACAATTTTAATTAAAATGCCTCAAATTTTGAAAAAAATTGGCGAGTCAATTTCTTATAATTATTATTTAAATAATATTAATAAATTAAATATTTCAGACAATTAAAACATAATTTTAATTAAACTGCCTACAATTTTAAGTAAAGTTGGCAAATCAACTATTTTGGAATTAATATTTAAATTTCAATAACTAATTAATTATTCCAGGCAATTAAGGTGCAATTTTAGTTAAATTGACTAAATTTTTTTAAAAATTGGCTGTAATTGAATTGCCTGTATTTATTATTTAATTAACTAATTTATTTTTCAAGTCAATTGAGGCACAATTTGAATTAAAATGAGTAAAATGTCGAAGAAAACGTAGGAATCAATTCTCTGGAATTTTTATTTAAATATCAATAATGAATTAGTTTCTTAATTATTCCAGGCACTTGAGGCATAATTTAATTAAAGGGTCTTAAATGTAGAAAAAACAAGCGAATCCACTGCCTGTAATTAATATTTAAATGTCTTTAATTAATTATTTGTTCAATTGAAGCACAGTTTTAAATAACGTGCCTAAAATTTCGAAAAAAGACCGGAGACGCAACAGCCTGGAATTAATTATTATTCATATGTCATTAATTTATTAATTAATTAATTATTTCAGACACTTGAAGCACAACTTTAATTAAATCGTGTGAAATTTAAAAAAAAAAATCTGCTACAGCTAAACTGTCTGTAATTATTTTTTAAATTTTAGTTATTAATTAGTTTATTATTTTATTAATTATTTCAGGTAGTTGAAGCATAATTTTAATTAAAATGCATAAAATTTCGAAGACAATGGAAGAATCAATTCTCTCGAATTTTCATTTAAATATCATTAATTAATTAATTTCTTAATTATTTTAGGCACTTGAGGCATAAATTAATTAAATAGTCTTATATTTTAAAAAAAAGCAAACCACTGCCTGTAATTATTATGTAAATGTCATTATTTAATTAGTTGTTCAATTGAGGCACAGTTTTAATTAAAGTGCCTAAAATTTCGGAAAAAAGACCGGAGTATAAACAGCCTGGAATTAATTATTATTCATATGTCATTTATTAATTAATGAATTATTTCAGATACTTAAGGCAAAATTTTAATTAAATTATGCGAAATAAAAAAAAATGCTACACGTAAACTGCCTGTATCTATTAATTATTTAATTTTTAATTATTATTTATTTACGAAATTTTCGAGAAAAAAAAACCAGCGAGGCAACTGCTTGTAATTATTCAAATAATCTGGCCATTAAGGTACAACTTTAATTTACCTTACAAAACTTACTTTACCTCAAAAACCTGAAAAATGCAAATTTCCCAATCTTTTAAATATTTACAATATTTACCCAACCCAACCCAACCCCAAACCCCTGACAGGCTCCTGTTAGGTCAATTCAACTTCCCTTATAGATCAGTTTTTAAATATGACAAATAGTGGACAAACTTAGAGTACGAGTAGTAACAGAAATACGAGTAGTCAGTGTAGTACTTATCGATATTAGTGTCTTTTTCAGGCTTTATTATCTTTGTTTTCTATGTTAATTAGCCCTAAGGAAGCCAATAAGCAGAAACACGTATTGATCCAACTTTACTTTTTCGGCTTCCCTACTTATTATCGAATATCCTGCTTTTTTTATGGTTTCACTTTCAGAAATTCAACAAGTTTGTGATATTTTTTTCTGTCATACCTTTTTTTGTATTATTACATGAAGAAATTTATAATTTTTAAAATATAGTGCGCTGTAGTCATTTTCTTATTGTAATTTTTATTTAGAAATTCATCTTTTGCTCGCCTTACAAGCAAGTAACTAAATTTAAAATCAAAACTAAGACTCCTTGTATTTTCACAAAAACCGTGTGTGAATTTGACTAAAGTTCATTTTAAAGGTGCAACAAGCGTCGGTTTCCTTAGACCAGGCCAACGTCACTTCGACGATCCTCCTGAAAAACGGAAGCGATTTCGTCGGAAACGTGGCCGCCTCTCAAGAGGCGAACGCAGCAGCAGCAGCAGCCGCAGCAAAACTCGCCGCTTTGAAAATCCAAAAAGAGGAAAACATGAAACAGCTGCTGGACGTGGCGAACAATCTCACCCTCGAGGAGATACACGACTTCGAAATGAGGTAAAAATACAATTTTTCTTTTCAGTAATAGAGTTTCTGTCATAATAAGACCCGCAACAGTCTTAGAAACTCATTTTGGTGTTGTAGCAAAGCTTATTTTACGCTCAATGTCAATTATTTCTTATCTTATATGGGTATTTATTAGAGCCTACGGACATGATCAGAATCATAATGAAATTATATTTTTCTAACATCATTAATCCAACAACACATGAGGATAATAATTTCATAGCGATCGGGTATGATTCTTGAGTATCTGTGGGTTTTCATATGGAAAAACAGGCCAAAAAAGCATTATTTGTTGTTATGTGTTGTATTGTGTTGAAATGTTACTTTTCATATGCAGTTGAACCAATCACAGACGTGAAGCAGCAATTCATTGCGATCGTCAATGATGCCTGAGACCCAGATACGTTTTAATGCCAAAAAGGGGTCAATTCCAAAAATGTTCTATTTACATTGGTTTTTGCTCTAGAATCACGTTTTTACCCTCAAATCCATCTTCGAGAACCCCATTAAACTAATGTAAAAAAAATGATGAAAATATTCCAAGTGGTTCCCAAGTTATGGCCAAAAATATCCGCTAAAGTATATAATGTACGTTTTAAAAATCTCAAATTTGGTGGCTCTTGGACCTTTGATGACAAAATTGCCTCTAATTCACAAAGTCCTTGAGCTACAAACAACGACCATATATGAAATTATTTGAAAAGAAATTTCCTTTCTTCCAGTAAAACTCTTTCGAGAACGTTCCTATTAATTCAGAAAGACCTTTGAAGGAATATTAAAAATTTAAGAAATGTAGCCAAAAAAATGTACCGACCAAAAATGCTCTAACTATCCCAATTTTTGGTTTATAATTAAGATTTTAGCCTCAAACTGATCCTCAGGAATCTCACTATACTAATGTGGAAAAATAACGAAAATATTCCAAGTGGTCCCAAAGTTATGACCAAAAATTTAAAGATTAATCGAATACCATACTTACCTGTATGAAGATTAATCATAATTTTCCGAATTTGTCTTCCGATATGATTACGTCTGTAGTTTCTGTCTTTCCCATCTAGGCGATACGTTTTTTTTTAAAGTAAGCAAAACAAATGAGTCACACCCGACGACCCTCTTCATGCCGTGCAGTGCGTGCCTTCATTCTGCTTTTTTTTTTTTTTTTTTTTTTTTTTTTTTTGGAGTGCAAAATTGCAAGGAAGCAGGGGATTTATGTATAGTGAGGTGGGTGGGCCGTAATCATATCGGAAGACAAATTCGGAAAATTATGATTAATCTTCATACAGGTAAGTATGGTATTCGATTAATCTTTAAATTTTCCTTCATTTGTCTTCCGATATGATTACGTCTGTAGCTGTTTAAAGTTTTTTTAAAGCAATTTTGCCTGAGAGAAAAAAAAAAAAATAAGAAAGTAAAACTACCATCGTTTTGCTTTCATTATAAATTTAATATACCTAATATTGGTATGATCAACTAAATAATAATAACAACACTAATAATACTTACGTTAAGACAACGTTATATAGTATAATGGTTAACAAGTAATTACAGAATATAATGTAAAATATAAGATATAAACCGAACATAACCCCTAAACAAAATAGTAGTATTTAACATAGTTTGTTATTTCTCTAATGCTAATTTAAGAATTGTATTAGCAAAAATTTCATTTGGTTCACCGACAGGCCTGTTATAGAATTTTAGAAACACCTCAGATTCTAAACTCCAGCCAGCGGTATTTTTTATAGTATTTACATTGACCCCACACCTAAGGGCTGATGAGGTCGAAGCATGCCTTACACTATGACTTGAAAACCGTTCAATATTAATGCCGCTATTTTTAAGGCCTGCTTTTATCCATCTACTGATACTTTGACACGAGGCAGCGTGAAATGGTTTTTTATGTGTTAGAATAAGGTTATTAATTTTGCCTCGTTGTAAGGAAGTTTTTTGAATATAAAAGTCTATTGTTGTGGCTACACAAATTTCTAATTTTTCTTTGAAATATGGAAAAACTAAGGTAGGCTGTAGTTTGTTTGGACCTGAAGTTTTAATTTTTTCTGAAATTCTTATTTCGATTTTGTCCGTGGAACGAAATATATTATTTAACGTTATTTTACTTAGGGTTTGAACTCTGTGAGCTGTTGTAATAGCCATAAGGGTAACCAATTTTATTGTAAGTTTATCGATACTAAGATTTTCCAGTGGAAAAAGAGAAGCTAAATACTTTAGAACTGGATCTAAACTCCAAGTAATAGCATATTTTGGTTGAGGCGGTATAGTGTTGTAAGTACCTTTTATAAATCTTTTTATAATAATTTCGTCCTTGTTATCCACAGAAAAGATTAAATTAAGAGCTGACCTATATATATTAATAGATGAATATGAAAGGTTTTTATTAATCTCTTCTAACAGGAAATTTAAGTAAGTATTCAGGTTATATGAAAACATATCGATATTATTACCAATACAATAACTCCAAAATTTCTTATAACAGGTAGAGTATTGTTTAAGAGTCCCCTCGCTAATTGAGGAAATCATGATCGGGATAGCCGCTTCGGAAACGCTTCTTTTCATAAGAGCCCTCCGTATAACTTCCCTGCCACCAGGGAAATCTCCTTGCATAGCGGATGCTGTTGTCTAAAAGGAGAGAGAAGTAAGTTTTTGTCAGGACCAAAAACCAACGGTTTTTCTTGAAGTATTTTAAAAAAGAGTGGATACCAAGGCTGGGTCGGCCAGTCAGGTACCACTAATATACCACAAGCTTTTTCTTCTATTATTTTCTCTAATGCCCTTGTTATCAGAGAAAAAGGGGGAAATGCATAAAAGTAACTATTCCAAGGAACCGTAAAGGCATCAACTGCTAAACAATTGGGATCTGGGAACCAAGATATATATTTTTTGCATTTAGTATTTAATTTGGTTGCGAAGAGATCTATCTCCGGTGTACCCCATTTATGAATTAGTTTTTGAAAAATTTGATTATTTAATTCATATTCTGTTTCTATAGCTAGACTTCTAGATTCTAGGTCGGCGTCTTTATTCTCTGATGATGCTATGTATGATGCAAAAACTTTAATTCGATTCGCTTCACACCAATTCCATAGCTCTTGAGTAATTTCATTAAGGGTACCAAATTTTACACTGCCTCCTCGGTTTATACAGGCAATAGCAGTTTTGTTATCAACGCGTAATAGGACTTTTATATTTCTTAATTGTTTGCAAAATGATTGAATACCATAAAGAGCAGCTTTAATTTCAAGATAATTAATGTGAAATGAACATTCACTTGGTCCCCAGAACCCATGGCACTTTCCTTCGCTACAAAACGCACCCCAGCCGCTAGAAGAAGCATCGCTAAATATTTCTAAACTAAATTTTAGACTCTTTATGTGTTCACAATGATCTAAATTATTTTGGAACCATAAGAGTTCCTTTTTAATTTTTGAGGTGATGGCCATATAATTACTATAATTTTTAAGTTTAAGGGCCATAAATTTTTCTCTTTCTAACATTTTTAGGTGATGTTGACTAAAGGGTATTGCAGGAGAAGCAGCTATTAAAGTACCTAACAATTTTGCAAAACCACGAATTTTTATTGTCGGTTTTTTCTTGACATGTAATAGTAATTTTTTTATAGATTTACGTTTCTCATCCGGTAGTGAAATAGTCATATTTATTGTGTTGTATAAAAATCCTAAAAAGGTTAAACTTTGAACAGGAGTTAATTGACTCTTTTGTAAATTAATAATAAATCCCAATTTTTTTAACAGCTGTATCGTTATGTTAGTGTCATGTAAACATGTGTTTTTGTTTTTATTTATTATAAGAATATCATCTAAATAAATTACTAACACTAAACCCTTTAGTCGTAAAAACTTAACTACCTGTTTCATAATTTTTGTAAAAATATAAGGCGCGATGTTTAACCCAAATGGTAAACAATTAAATTCATATCGTTGATTATTAAAAATAAATCTTAAGTATTTTCTAGAGGATTTGTGAATAGAAAGAAGGAAATATGCATCTTTTAGATCTATCTTAGTTACAAAACAATCTTTTAAGAGAAGTTTTGCTATCGTTCTTTTGTCCTCGAGCTTAAAATGTGGTGCATGAATGTAGAAATTAAGATTCTTTAAATTCAGAATGAATCGTTGTTTATTATTTGGTTTGGGGGCAAGAAAAAATGTTGACAGGAATTCGTTTTTGTTGTATGCACATTTTGAAATTGCACCGATATTTTCTAGTTTCGTAATATGTTTTTGAATACATGTTTTTGTACCTAATGCAAATTTAGATGTAATTTTTACAGGAATAGGTTCTTGAACAAATTTTATTTGAATTCCGTTTATGTATTGAAGTACGAATCTGTCATCAGTTAAGTCTTCCCAAACCGGTAAATAGTTTCGCAAGCGACCCGCATATTTAATATTTGTATTTACCAAGTTTAGTTTTTGCGGTAAGGGTTGGTCTGGTACGGTCTTCTCGTTGTTGCCATACGTGTTCCCCTCCCTTTCATCCTGGATCTGAATACTCCGCGCTGGTAGTTTAAATTCATTGAATTTGTATTTGTTTGGAAGCGTCTGGTAGTTGTTTGAATAGGTTTGGGTAGGTTAAAGGTCGAGAGGCCCGATGTTGAGGCTTTGGGAGCAAGTGGACCTGAGAATTGTTTCTTTTTGATCTCAATAGATGCTTTCTTTAAGTTTTGTTTAGCTTTTAGAGTTTCTTCAAAATTGGAACCAAACAGTTTATCATCAATGGAAGAGGATAGGGCCACGGCTTGTGCCTCAGAATTTAAAAATGGTGCAATCTTTTGTTTGCGTAACACCGAAATGGCATTATGTACGTTTGCGAAAAGTTGTGCACCATCTGCTAAACAAGTCAGGTTTTCTGTATTTTTCTCTTTTAATAACAGGTCCATTACTTTTCCTATTGCACTTAATCCATGCCCCAACTGATATTGTAGGGATTTTAGGAGCCTGTCATGTTTGTTTGTTGTATCAGGAAGGCAGGCCAAAATTTCTTCATTGACTTTTGGAGGTAGTAATTGCTGACAGTTTGCCGGTAAATCGTACTTTTCAATAATTTTCTTACGTTCTTCTAAGCTTACTCCTTTTACTAAATATGACTGCCATCTTATTACTATTTCGTTATGTAATTCAGCACCCAGTTTTGCATCATCCATAGGAGGTTTGGCTCCCAACGGCTTAAATTCATCCTCCAAAATAGGATCACCATTTTCCTCCTCGAGGTAGGTAGGTGGTTCATCATCTGCGTTGTCGTTCATGTTAAAATCGGTATTATCTTCTGTCTTAGTGTCACCCACGTTAACAAACACTATTTCTTCCTCCTCTCCAGAAGAACCTGGAATAGAGGATCTTCTTAAGACAACATTAATATAATGATAATGTTTATTTTAGATTATCATTATTAGTTGTAGTGTTGAATGGCCTTGCCAATTTTTTCTTACATTTACATAAATAGAGAGACCCCAAAAGAAAATTTACAGAACAAAATATAATTTATTTGTAACCTTTTAACTTTCAACATCCTTAATTACCCTCGGTTATAAGAACTGCTGACCAAGAGAGAGGCCCGTCACACCATATTAATTGCGTCTTATGTATAAACCCATAATAAAAACTTTAATGGTGTTAATATAAACAGAACAGATCTCTCAAATGTGTTTATTTTATTTTTGATTATTAGACGCATAATTTAGATTGTGTACTGAGTGTGCCACCTTCAATGATTAATTTAATAAGGTATCCACCCCGGCGGAAATGCGTAAATAGGGATGTGATTACATAACCTGTCGTTTTTATACCCTTGGTACAAAAAGACAAAATAAAATAATAATAATGCCAATTTTTGGCCCTTGGCCCAAATTGCACTAAAATTTGTTGCCCTTGGCAAAATAATAAAAGAAGATTGTAGTTTGCCCTCGGCAAAATGGTAAATCAAAATATAATATTGGCCCTTGGCCTAATTTAAAGACTAAAATTTGTTGCCCTCGGCAAAATATCAAAAGAAGATTAGAGTTTGCCCTCGGCAAAAAATGGTAAACCAAAATATAATATTGGCCCTTGGCCTAATTTAAAGACTAAAATTTGTTGCCCTCGGCAAAATATCAAAAGAAGATTAGAGTTTGCCCTCGGCAAAAAATGGTAAACCAAAATATAATATTGTTATCTTTACCTGTAATGCCGTAATGAAATGAACAAAATTAGGCCCTAAGCCCATTCACCATTTATTGGCATAATAAAATTACTGATTATGGGGTAATTTTATTATGCCAGAATTTTTTTTATTAATAACGTATACAAAGTACTTACTTGGGGTAGGTGAGGAGAGAGCCTCTTTCAATCTTTTCCTCATCCCGTCTAATTCCTCCAAAATATCACTTAATTCCCGCTTTTTGACACTTTTTTCCGAATCTCTTTTACGCGGCATTTTTTGAACGCGAGCTCGCACTAATCGATTAAAAACCGTACTCGCTAGATACGAAAAGCAGAATGAAGGCACGCACTGCACGGCATGAAGAGGGTCGTCGGGTGTGACTCATTTGTTTTGCTTACTTTAAAAAAAAACGTATCGCCTAGATGGGAAAGACAGAAACTACAGACGTAATCATATCGGAAGACAAATGAAGGAAAATGTCTGTTAAAGAATAAAATGCTTGATGTTGCATTATGGGATTCAAAATTTCAATTTTGGAGAGTCTTGGGACCTTGGGTGACAAAATTTCCTTTAACTCAGAAAGTTTTTGACGTACAAGAAATGTTCGTATATCAAATTATTTGGAAAGAAATACCGTTTCTTTTAGTAAGACTGTTTTAAGAATATTCTGATTAATTCATGAAAAACTTGCCAGGAGTATTGAAAATTTAATGGAAAATTTTGCAAAAAAAGTGTCACGGCCAAAAGTGCTCTCAGTATACTAACTCTTGGTCTATAATCATGATTTTACCCTCAAATGAATGCTTAGAAGCCTCGTTATATCAGTGTGAAAAAATCGTGAAAATATTCTAAGTGGTTCCCAAGTTATGACCAAAAATATCCGCTAAAGTATATAAATCTTGCTGGTCCAATATAATTTGATATAACTAAAAAAAGCTGAAACTCGTATCCAATTAAATAAATCAGAGAATCTTTGTGCAAATTATTATTACTATTTTTTGAGTTATAGATATTTTTGAAAAATTTTCCAAAGAAAAATATTTTTGTTTTATTTGTTTATAATTTGTAAGTCTTTTAAAGAAACGCTAACATAAGTGTGAATTAAATTATAAGCAGAATCCTCGTGCAAGTTTTCATTTAATTATTATTGGTATATTCTAATTTATAGACATTTTATAAAAAAATTCCAAAAATCTTATTTTTATTTATTTTATTTGTCTATAATTTAAAGGTTTCTTAAAAAATGCTGAAATATGTGTCCAATTAAATTAGTCAGAAAATGTCTGTGCAAATTTTCTATCCATATTAGTTTCTGAGTTATGGGCATTTTATGAAAAAGCTTCCAAAAAAAATTACTTTTTTTGATTTAATTTTTTTACTCTACAATTTACAAGTTTCTTACAAAACGCTGAAGTACGTGTCCATTCAAATTAATCGCAGAACTTCTGTGCAATTTTTCAGTTGTCTATGAATATTAGTTTTTGACTTTTTTTTTAAATTTCAATTGTCAAACAAGCATAGCAAGTAGCCAATAAAAACCGAATAAATCCATAACACACAGCGTTTTCGTATTAAATCCAATTGATAAACTAAACAAACCGTTACTCATTATCCAGATCCTATTATTGTCTAAACACATCTGTTCCCGAAAACAAATGTCCCGCCAGTATTTTCCCCGAATAGAAGCAAATAAACACTGCAATGGCCTTGTACATACAAAAACTAAATCCAACAATGATTCGGTTTTCTGGCGAGTGAGAGTTTACGCGACAGATTTACATCTTTTTATCGCGCTTTATTATTAGACGCGGCCGTTTTATAAATAGATGAGCGACCGCAGTTCTTTCTTCGGAATTTTATAAATTTAGTTCGGCACTATAGCTTTTACGTGCGGACTTCTTAAAACCGATAAGTAATTCCCCAAATTATCTTGAAAAAACTTTACTTTATTGCTAAAAATAACATTTTTGGCAACATTGGGGTACTATTGAATATCAAAAGTAACAAGAGACAATCACTCTGGATTGATTTCTTCTTAAAATCCAGGAAATACGGGGTGTACCAAAGAAGTTACATCGCAACATTTTACCGGCTGCATCTTTGTCTAAAAATAAGACAAAAACTTCGTATACAGGAATCTTATATAAAATCCACATCCATTTTTTCCAAGAGACCACACAAAATGTAAACAAACAAACGAAAAACAATGTCACGGTCTAAATCACGGTCAATAAATAAATGTAAATTTTTACATTCTCTGACTAATTTAATTGGACACATGTTTTAGCGTTTTTACCCTCAAGTCCAATTAACACGAAAGTCATATGGAATATAAGTTAATATTTTCAAAATCAAATAAAAAAAGCTGTAAGTCGATTGGTCTAATAGTTTTCAAGAAATAAGTATTTTTATCCAACATGTCTGGACAAAACGTACATGATTTGCAACCAAATGAAAACGCAATGAAATTTTAAAAATTTGTAAAAAATTAACATCAAGTCCGATTGATATGAAAATCACGTGAAATGTAAATAAATATTTTTTAAATTATATGAAAAAGACTATAAATTAATTAGTCTAACAGTTTTTAAGAAATAATTATTTTTATCAAACACTCTTGGACAAAAATTACATTTATTGCATAACTTTAATGGACGCGACGAACATTTTCTTACAAATGCGTTAATAACTTTAAAAATTTGTAAAAAATTACTATCTAGTCCAATTAACATGAAAATCACGTGAAATATAAATAAATAATTTTCAAATTAAAAACAAAAGGCTGCAAGTCAATTGGTCTAATAGTTTCCAAAAAATAATTATTTTTAACAAACATGTCTGGACCAAACATGCATGATTTGCAACCGGATGAAAATTCAATGAAATTTAAAAAAAAATTTAAAATTTTACATCAATTCCAATTGATATTAAAATCACGTAAAATATAAATGAATATTTTTAAAATCATATGAAAAAGACTGCAAGTCAATTGGTCTAACAGTTTTCAAAAAATAATTGTTTTTATCAAGCAGACTTAATAAGACAATAAGACAATAATTGCATAACTTTAATGGACACGACAAACATTTTCTTATAAATATTTTAATAACTTAATAAAAATTCGTAAAAAATTACCATCTAGTGCAATTAACATGAAAATCACGTAAAATATAAATAAATAATTTTCAAATTAAAAACAAAAGGCTGTAAGTCAATTGGTCTACTAGTTTTCAAGAAATTATTATTCTTTCTCAAACATGCGTGGAAAAAAATACATATAAATTAGAGGAAAACAAAGGGAAAATTTTTATAAAATGACCCTATAACTCAAAAAATAATAATTATAAATAAAAGAAAATTTGCACAAGGATTGTCTGATTAATTTAATTCGACACCTACTTCAGCGTTTTTCAAAAAACCTTTAAATTAGATTTAAAAAAAAAATAATTTAAAAAAAATGTTTTTTTTTAATATTCATAATGTGTATTAAAAAAAAATTAAAACACTTCTACTAAAGTTAATATTGTTTTTATTTATTTAATTAAATATACTTTTAAGGGTTCTATAGCATCTAGGTCTGAAAATTCGTGACCCTCATCGACTTGAATATTAATGCTTAATAATTATATTATTTAAATCTATTTAAAAAATATTTCTGCTATAATTAGTATCCTAATTTTTTTTAATTATAGTCTAAAGGGTTCGATAGCTACTAGTAGAAACTAGAGCAAAATCTTACTATAATGAGTCTTTTAATTTATTTTTTAAATTATACTTAAAAGGGTTCGTGATTAATTGGATACCTATATGAGTATTTTAATTCAAAAAAAATATATATTTAAAAAAAGGCTCTTTCGAGTAAATTTGTATAAAATGCCTATGATTCAAATTCCTGGAATAAATTTAAAAAATACTTCAACTGCCTGGAATCGACTTCAAGTATTTGAACTTCCCGTTTCTTCTAAAAAACTCTTCAAATACCTTGAAGGAGAAATGTATTCAAATGTCTGGAATACGTGACCAAATGCTTCAAATCCTTGGAATTAGTGAAAAAAAAAACTTCAACTGCCTGGAATTATTCAAAAATTATTTTAAATTGAATAAGTGAGAATGATTTCAATTGCCTAAATCTATAAATAAGTAAGCAAGCTTCATATTCCATTATTTTATCTCAAGTTTCCTCATTAAAATATACACTTTTAATTGCAACTTTTTGGCTAAAATTCTACATTTTAACATTCATTTCTAGGTTTTACGCAGTGCAATAAAAATCCTTTATATCTTCCAAGTCAAACTTTGACGTCCTAGGAATTATTGGCTCCAGGAGGGTAAAAGTGACTGATAAAGTCCAGTGCAACGATATATTAGAATGGTCACCCGTCAAAACACCAGCATTCCACCTGCCAAACAATGTCATCCACCTTCTATTTACATTGTTTGAGAAGTAAAATGCTGATGTTTTGACGGGTGACCATTCTAATATATCGTTGCACTGGACTTTACCAATTAATACCAGACATGCAGGCGTGAATAATTTATTTACTTTTTAACACCTTTATGAGTATTTTAGAAAAAAATTATAAACACAAACAACAATTCTTCAAGCCTTCATTCATCATCCGTACTACTCCTCACTCTAATTATTTTAAATTAAAATAATTTAAATTGAGTCTAAACTGGACCCTGAATAATGAAGTTCTCTTCTCTTGAGTTCTATAAATCCAGTATTTAAACCCATTTAAAAAAATTAACCTGATCGCACGACCTTTTTTCACTTTAACTCAACTATCCCAAACACAAACGTTTTTCAATAAAAATAAGAGCTGAATTTTCGAAATTTACATAAAAATCTCTCAATATCTTCACCCCAATAGAATAATCTGCGTTTCCCAACTGTCACGATCGAATAAATTCGGACGTGAAAATTGACTACACGCTTCGCACCAAACGAAAACAGACACAGACAGACAGACAGTTTCGAATCGAATAAAGTTGGAAAAATACTTTACGATCCGATGAGTTTCTTTTACTACTACGACGTGGATGCAAACGTATTGAAAATTTACGCGACTGAACTCGATTTTCTTTGAGGCGGAAAAATCCGGGAAATTGCCGAATTCGCTTGAATTTTGGGGTGTTATAAGGGCCTTTTCTTGATTTGCCTACTAACGGAAACTCACTCTCGAGTGTTCAGTAATTTGGAAAAATTATGTAATTTTTTGGCAACCTATAGATAAAATTTTATAATTTAAGGTAAATTTAACCACAGAATTTAATTGAAAACCCACATGGGATGATATATTAGCAGGATAACAACGTAGGAGGTGAATTAATAGCATAGGCAATTAACGCACTAGCAGCTCTAGTAGTAATAATTATTAGGCATAAAAAGTTGAATGAGAAAAGCATGAAATGTTAGTAACGTTGTAGTCTGATTTTGTGCTAGTATTCGCTGATTGTTAAGAAATATTTTAATGTGCTTCTAAATGGAAGTATTGAAACACTTGCTATAGTAGAATTTTTATTAAACGTTATTCAAGCCGATGAGAGACACGAATTTTCAAACTAAAATTATCTCCATAAATGTGTTTACTACGTAGTAAAAACTGGTTCGATTTTGCTGCAACTTACACTAGTGGCCATTAGAATCCTTTAATGCATAACATAAAAAAATAAATTAAGACAGTATAGTAGATTTTTTTTTAATAACTAATTAACACTTTTATTCAAGTCGATGAGGGTCACGAATTTCCAAACAAAATTTCGCTCGTAAGTCTATTATTAGGCAAGATCTCGCATTTTTCAAAATCATCATCATCAAAGAATAATTTCTGCTAGAAGTTATAGAACCCTTTGAAGTATATTTAATTTTTTTTTGGCACTAGTTAAACCAACTGGTTAGCTTCTCTCTTTATGATAAATTAGGAAAAAAAAACAAACAAATAAAAAAAATCAGTTATCAATAAAAAAAATAATATCAACCCTAAATTTATTAGAAGTATTAGAAAAATTTATTTTAAATCTATGAGACAAATTTTTAAACAAAAACCATCTCCACAAAAATACTTACTGCTCAGTAATAATTGGGTTAGTTTGGTTTAATTTTTTAACAATGTCAGAATTGCAAAGCAAAATAATAGACGAAGGTTCCTGTTTACTTCGCAATCTTTATTTCAAGAATCCCGACGCGTTTCGGTTGTTAAACCATTGTCAAGGGAAAACTATGTAACTAGAATATAAAAGGGTGTTATTAAACTAATAAATTAATTAAAAACTTAGTACAACTTACAAGATATTATTACAAGAAGTCCATAATTGTTCAAGAAAACGGCATACACATAACATGACAATATATCAATCTAAAAACATGTCATCACACCGTATTTACAAACAATAACGGATTTTGGGTTTTAAAAAATTTTACATGGGTACTACATTATACACAGATATTTAATACTATTACTAATAGGGACATCTAGGATTAAATGCGGTTAACAGAACATTTTAAAAAACAGTAAATTCACAGGAATGTGGAAACTACTTAAATAAATTTACAATTTTGGTTGCTTCTCGGTAGTGGGCGTTAATAGGTTCGTTCAGACAATTAACTTGTGTATTTATTTCTAGTTTTGCTATTTCTAGATTTTCTAATATATTTAATTTTTTGCTTTTATTTAGGTTGTGCAAAACTTTGAAATTGTCGTTTGTATTAAATGAAGGACCTGTTTCCCTTAGGTGCAATCCAAAGGCAGATCTTTTATCATTAGACGACTTCTGAGAATTTAAATGTTCTGTCATCAATGTCAGATTACAGCAGACAGACACAATACTTCTGTCAATGTCAGAAGTATTTTTAAATTATAATTAAGTCGACGAGGGTCACGAGTCTTACAAAAACAAAAACCTAATTTCACCAAATTGTTAATAACTCAAATCAAAATCGAGGTTATATTACTTTAATTTCCGTTAATTGCCATAGAACCTTATAAGGTTTGATTTAAAAAATTAATCAAGAAACTTTAGCAAGAGTATTTTTCAAATATTGAATAATCAGTAAGAATTAAATCGATGAGGGCACGGATTTTCAAATAAAACAATCTCTATGAAAATGTGCACTGCTTAGCCAACTTGGTTCGATTTTATTCTAAATTTCACTTAGGGTAAGACACCCAATCGTTGGCACCCCGTTTAATTTTTTGCAGAAATTAAAATGAATCTGACAATATTATCGTCAATTCATTAATTAAGGTAATTTTGGCAACATCACCGAGATTAGTGAACCGCCAACGCGGTATTATTATTCCTTAAGTTTAAGTTAAATTGCGAATCGAATTCGACGTGTCGTGCGTGAAACTGAAACAAGGTAGGAATTTATGATTTTGTTAAGGGTTTGGTACTTATAACTAATGTGAAAACTTATTCTATTTTTTTATTTGCTCATCTCTATCAATGAGTTTTGTCTTAAAATTTTTTAACATTATTTTTCAAATTTAAGGTTTACGATATATGTTCCTATTAACTTTTATTCTCAAAGTCAAACACTCCCTGTATTATAGGCACTCAATTATTAAACACCCTGTATATTTTTTGTATTTTCATACAGGGTTTTATTTACATTTTAATAAAATCATGAATAAAATAATGGCAATTGTTATACCCACAAAAAAAAAATCCTAAAATGTTATGTATCTAAACAGATGTAACAAGGGAACTTGTTCATCAAGAAAAAACTTACATACCTAACTATAGAGGTTTTAAAGGTTCCTTTCTTTTTTAAGATGGCTCCAAAGCGAAAACAGATTCGCCCCAATGGCTCCATCAGATATAGCGAGGAAATTGTTCGAAAAGCTCTTGAAGACATTCAATCAGGAGAATCAAAAAAGGCAACATCTCAAAAGTATGGGATTCCAAGGGCAACCCTACAGTTCAGACTTCAAAAAAATAAAAAAAGGTCCGTCTTCATACTTGACAAAGGTAGAGGAGATTCATTTAAAAGAATGGATCATTGATAGTCAGTGCAAAGGTTTCCCAAGGCGTAAAATTGACATTCAAACATTTCTAAATTAAACTGATAAAAAAACACTGATAGGCGATAAACGGTTCAACCATTTTTTAAGGCGGCATCCCGAATTAGCAAATCGAACTGCAGAGGCGGTTACTTCAGCTTCAGCAAATGTAGCGGAAAGCGATATTAAAAAGTGGTTCACAGATATCGAATTTTATTTCAAAAAGAAGGACATATTTGACATCGTGAAGGATCACAGCAGAATTTTTAATGGTGATGAAACAAACTTTTATTACGTGCCAAAACTTGGACAAGTCGTTGCTTTTAAAGGCTCTAAGAACGTTTACGAAGTAGATATGGGAGATGCGAAACAGAATCTCACTGTGATGTTCACCTTCTCAGCATCGGCTGATCATGATCATTTTCCCAAACAAGAGACTTCCACAATCGGTGAAGGACAGTGTTCCAGAAGGACGGACATATGCGTTAACTGATACTAGAAGAGGGAAGAGGTAGGGTAGTGGTGGTTGTAGACCCTTAAAAACACGCATAGCCGAGCACTTAAGTAGACCCTCATCTGCATTTGGTGAACATATAAAATCTAACAACCATAATTTCAGTCCAAAGTCTAATTCTAAAATTCTCCAACAGGTTACCTCTAAGAACTATAACCGACTAGATTTTCTTGAAGACATTTATATCACTAACGAGCTCATAAAAAATCCCTCTTGTTTAAATATACAAGTGAACCTTAACAGACCTTACATTCCATTACATAGAAGACTCCACAATTAAAATTTTTTAAAGCATTGGCAACTTTCTAATTTAAAAGTTCGCTTTACATCCTTAAAGGATAACAACTTCCTTATCCGAACAAAAATTCACTGTTGTAGTCTAATTTGTGCCACCAATTTATAACCAACTCGCACTACCGCACATCATTTACCATAATGACATCTAGACCGATCTGTCGCTACTACCACTCTGATAGGTTCGCATAATATAAATATTAATTTTAAAGTACTGTAGGCTAACCTAATTTGACACACATTTTTCCCGCCATCTAAGAAACCACAATAAATGTAAAGAAAACACCAAGGAGACCAACGTTCTCTCTTTTTTAAATACTATTCGTCCTGTATAGTCTTAAGTGTGTCTAAATGTTACGTGTAATTTTAATAATATCGAATGTGTTCCCACTATGGTAAACTTCTGGGCTTAACTGACGAGTGAGTACATTCATTCACCTTTGACTATAGTGTCTTTTAAGCATTTAATACCCAACTCATTTCAGTTAGCACTGATGATGGCTCATACGCCGAAAGCGCTCTGCTAAGCTTTTTAAAATAAAAATTGCTCTAAATACATCTGGTTTAATTGATTTGTATTTAACTGATAATGGCTGGATGAAATCCGAAATTTTTTTATTTTACCTTGAATTTGTCTTGCATCCCAGCCTTATCAAATCTGGAGTTGTGTTTCCAGTAATAGTATTTGTTGATGGACACAAAACACATGTCACATATCAAGTAAGTACTTTATGCTCTAGGCTGGAGATAGTCCTAATAGACCTATATCCCAACTCCACTGGAGAAGAAATCATCCATTGATGAAACTACGAAAGGAAGATTTTGCTTCTATTTTATGCACGGCAGTGGAAAAACTTGATGCAACAACTATATCAAACAGCTTTAAAGCATGTGGATTATTTCCTTGGGACTCCAATGCAATAGACTATACCAAGTGCCTAGGAAAAAATACCCATATTATTGATAGTGTAGGAGAACCAGAAGCAAATATTAGTGAAAACCAATCAGAGAAACAAGTTTGACTTTGTTAAAAAAGCTAATAGGTGATAGAAAATTTATGGAACTGAGACAGGAGGGAATGACATCGGATGACGAGAGTTTTGAAGCCTTAAAAAGAATATTTAACTACCTTAATGAAATAAGTGAAAAAGATCTTTTTTTAACATCCTTAAGGCAAATGGCAGAAAGCGTTTTTGAAACAAATTATACAGAAGAGGAAATAGCAAATATGTCTATTGTTTTAGAAGGGGAAAGTTATAATATCCTAAGACTTTCAGACCTAAATAAAGAACAGTTCACCATTGAACCCACAGTTATTGAGGTAGTCGACACAAATATAAAAGGAAAGCAGAAGAATAACGTAAATGTAAAGATGAATACTGATAGCGAAATTCTAACACCAGTTGATAATTTGTCGTCTATAGAATTATTTTTATCTAAACAACAAACACCTGAGAGGAAGGGCAAAAGAGCAGTAACGAAAATGCCTTATGTTATTTCGTCGTCGGGTTTCAAAAATATTGTTGAGGAAAAAGAACAGCTTCAGACGGAAGAGGAAGATCACAAGAATCAAAGAAAAGAAGAGAGACTCAAGCGACAGGCTGCAAAAAAGACAGAAAAGGAAAACAAAGGCAGGACTCTAACTGCAAGGAAGGATGATCATCAAAGCCATGTTAGAAAAATGTTCAGTTCTCCGCCAAAAAAGCGTCTTTCTCTCTGCACACCTTTGACGGCATCCACTTCATCAATGAGGAATTTGTTACAAAATAAAGTTTGCTATGTTTGCGTGAAAAATATAAACAGGTCGAAACCAGGACTTAGGTGTAAAAATTGTACGAGAACATATCATGTAGAATGTTTGGAAAAGAAAGGTCTATATAAAAAAAGAATTTCTTTGTGCCTCTTGTTTGTCTAAGTTTTAGGCTTTTGTAAATATTTTTATAAGACATTGTATTATTAATCCTACTTTTAATTTTAACTATTCGTTTTTGTAAACCTTTGATTATTAGCGCGTTTTATTTATAAACAATATTATTTTGATATTACTTTTAGTGCTACTACATGTTATAATCAAGATCGATTATTGTTTTTTTAACAAACCGTCATTAACATTTGACGTGCGTAGTGGACAATGTGCCAATAACTGGTGAGACAACTACTGGGGGGTGCCAATAACTGGGATAATTTCGGGTGCCAATGACTGGGAAAGCGTGCCAACAATTAGGCTCTAAACTTTTATTATTTTGCTATTATAATTAAAAAAAAAAAATTTTTTTTTCATTTGAGAACAAAGTAGAATCATCAAAGAACATAAACTAGTCACAAGCTGACTATAATATCAATTTTCTGAAAACTAGTTGATATGTGAAACCTGAGAAGTCCTTAAGGTGCCAATAACTGGGTGGTTTACCCTATGTCTATAGAACGCTTAAAAGCATTTTTTATAACTATAATTAAATTATTAAAAGTATTAGAAAAATATATTTAAATCTATGAGACTTTTTGACAAATGACAAATTTTTAAACAAAAACCATCGCGATAAAAGTGTTCACTGCTTTATAAAGACTAGTCCGATTTAGTTCCGGTTTTCACTAGTACCTGGAGAACATCCTAAAGTATTATGAAATAGACACATTAAGACATTAATTTTAGCAAAGGTATTTTTTAAATTTTTTCAAATAATTAATAACCAATAATAATTAAATCGATGAGGGCAAGGAATTTTCAAATAAAAACAATGTCTATGAAAGTGGCACTGCTTAGTCAAAATTGGTTCTATTTTATTCTAAATTCCACTTATGTCTACAGAACTCTTTAAAGCATTTTTTATAACTATAATTAATGCATTAGAAGCATTGGAAAAATATATTTCAAATCTATGAGATTTGAACTCTAGTCTCTCTTGACTCGATTGAGACGAATTTTTAGACAAAAGTAATAAACCTATTAAAACACTAACTTCAGTAAAAGTATTTTTTAAGCTTCACCCAAGAAGAGTTTCCAATACTCCTCTAACATATATCTCACATAATTAATATGCCAAACTATGAAGGGATATTTTCTCTCAATTCCAGATACGGGAGTCCTCACCACAACCGTTCCCAATCGGTGAAAACTCCGGGTAGATCCTCGGGGAGGCCGAACTACTTATGTCTTCCGCAGCAGCGATCCCGCGTAGCCTCCATGCCAAACACCGGAGTCGAGGAGGAGTATTATCGGCTCCGGCACTTTTCCATTACCGGAAAGGGGGTGGTGAACAGGGGTGACAGCCTGAAGAGTCGCAGGTCGAGGTCGAATAACTCGGTGGCATCCAGCAATTCCAGGTAAAAAGTTCATAAGGAAAACAGGTTAAGAAACAAAGGTTATACCAGGTGACCCATTTTAATGTTCTATTTCTCTTTAAAAAATGCCACGAATTTTACGCCTTCTGGCTTTATTGGCAAAAAATGGTTATACAATAGATGTGTTATGAAGAATCGTAAAAAATTTTAATTGATAAGGGATCGTATCTTGGACTGTTGTGCTGGACAATCTCATAATATGGAAGTATTGAGTAAAGCATGACAATTCTCAAAAAAAGATAATTTTATGCGAAGATTTGATCTAAGAAAATGTTATTTGATCACTTTTCTTCGTTAAATTTAAATTCTTTATAGCAAACTAGTTTCATTAATGATCGATTATGTTGTCACCAATAATCAATTTGTTAGTTCCATTAATTTTGAACCAGGATTTTTGGATCACTATGCCCAGTTAATGAGATTTAATATAGAACCCTTTAGTCCAGATTCTACTACCTTTTTTTTATTTATGAATTTTAGCAGGAGAATTATGGAAGATTTTAAACTAAGCCTCGGTTCTTTTGTAAATGACTTGCCTAACAGAACTGATAAAACTAACTTAATATCATCTTTCTTTGATACACTACTGGGCTACTTTAATGTATTTGTTCTATTAGAACAGGGAGAAAAAAATGAAAATTAACGTACAAAATAAATTAATTCGAGGGACTACTAAATAATGGGAAGAACTAGCGAACCTTAATTGGTTAAGAGAAAACAACGAGTAATGTCTGCGTTCATGCAAAATAAAACTAACTTAAGCAAAAAATTTGACACAATATAAAAAGAGAAAAATAAAGGTAAATAATAAATTAATAAATGATGAATGAAATGAAAAATGAAGCTAAAGCAAGCTGGGTTGGAACAAACATTATTTTTTTAATAAAATTTGAGAAAATGTCCATAACTCAAAAAATTAACCAAATAAAAATTTGAAAATTTGTACACATATTCGATGAACAATTTAGTCAGACAACATTGAAAAAAATTGACAAATAATAAGGACAAAGTCTATAATATACATATTTCAACTAAAATATATTATAGCCTTTTTCCCTTAGAAGTATTACCTTTGTAGCTGAACCTAAATAAATACATTATTATTATTAATATTATTATTATTCCATAAAAAAGAAATACATTATGTATAGCTTTTTATACTAATTGTGGCGTGTACCATATATACACGTTCACGTTCCGTTGCATGTTTCTACTATCTAAAAAAATAAATGATTTTGATTTAATATATAATACTATTCTCGCATTAAACAGAAAAATCCCCATTGGCCTACGCCACTGGTCAACTCACTCCCCCAACCGATTCAAAATCGACACGTGACTCGGACGTGTGTGGCCGGCTATTCCGGGGTGCATTTTACATAGTGCAAGAGCAGTTTGAATGTGAATTTAAAAAAAACCCGACAACAGGGAAATGAGCAAAAACCCCATTTTCGCTTGTTGTCCGTCAATATTTTCATTCGGGTTGAGCGGGTTCGCTTTTGATCACATTAAACTTTCCCGGGCGTTATTGTCTAGTTATCAGGGCGCATAAAAGGGCGGGGGCTAAAAGGGGCCCGAGGATTATATTTAGAATTGGCCCCATCGTGCCCCAGTGGGTTTGCTGAAAAGGGTTCGGGTTTTGTCGTATTTTTGGAACGGCCTCTGATGGTGTGTTTGTTTGATTGGATAAGTTGGGGGTTGTTTGTGGAAAGAAGTCCCTTTTTGATGGGGACTTTTGTGGTTTCTTATTACAGTATTTTATAATATTAATAATATATTTATTGAGCAATATGGGCTACATACATAACCACAACACGTTTATCACAGCCTCCCGGTTTTTCCAGAAAGACCCCGTTAAGGAGTACCTACCAACCCAGATGTGATGCAAGTCGAATAATAAATAAAATTTAGTAAATACAAGATTTTATATAAAACAGAAAACAAAAATAAAATTGTTATTTCCTATTTGTCTCAATTTACTTCAAATAAAAACATTATTTTTTTTATAAAATTTGAGGAAATGACCATAACTCAAAGAATTTACCAAAGACAGTTTTGAAAATTTGTGCACATATTCTATGGACAATTTGGTTGGACACCTATTTCAGCTTTTTTTAAAATTTGTACAAGATTTTGAGAAAAAAAATATTTTTGGGAAAAAACATTATTTTTTTCGTTAAATTTGAGAAAATCCCCATAACTCAAAAAATTAACAAAGCACAATCCTAAAAATTTGTACACATATTCTATGGACAATTTGGTTGGACACCTATTTCAGCTTTTTTATAAATTTGTACAAGATTTTGAGAAAAAAGATATTTTTGGGAAAAAACATTTTTTTTTTCGTTAAATTTGAGAAAATCCCCATAACTCAAAAAATTAACAAAGCACAATCTTAAAAAAATGTACACATATTCTATGGACAATTTGGTTGGACACCTATTTCAGCTTTTTTTAAAATTTATACAAGATTTTGAGAAAAAAAATATTTTTGGGAAAAAACATTTTTTTTTTCGTTAAATTTGAGAAAATTCCCATAACTCAAAAAATTAACAATGCACAATCCTAAAAATTTGAACATATATTCTATGGACAATTTGGTTGGATACCTATTTTAGCTTTTTTTAAAATTTGTACATGATTTTGAGAAAAAAAATATTTTTTGGAAAAAACATTATTTTTTTCGTTAAATTTGAGAAAATCCCCATAACTCAAAAAATTAACAAAGCACAATCTTAAAAAAATTTACACATATTCTATGGACAATTTGGTTGGACACCTATGTCAGCGTTATTCTAAATCTGTACAAGATTTTGAGAAAAAAAATATTTTTGGGAAAAAACATTATTTTTTTCGTTAAATTTGAGAAAATCCCCATAACTCAAAAAATTTACAAAGCACAATCCTAAAAATTTGTACACATATTCTATGGACAATTTGGTTAAACACCTGCTTTAGCTTTTTTTAAAATTTGTACAAGATTTTATAAAAAAAAATATTTTTGGGAAAAAACATTATTTTTTTCGTTAAATTTGAGAAAATCCCTATAACTCAAAAAATTAACAAAGCACAATCCTAAAAATGTCTACACATATTCTATGGACAATTTAATTAGACACCTATTTCAGCTTTTTTTGAAATTTGTACAAGATTTTGAGAAAAAAAATCTTTTTGGGAAAAAACATTATTTTTTTCGTTAAATTTGAGAAAATCCCCATAACTCAAAAAATTACTAAAGCACAATCCTAAAAATTTGTATACATATTCTATGGACAATTTGGTTGGACACCTATTTTAGCTTTTTTTAAAATTTGTACAAGATTTTGAGAAAAAAAATATTTTTGGGAAAAAACATTATTTTTTTCGTTAAATTTGAGAAAATCCCCATAACTCAAAAAATTAACAAAGCACAATCCTAAAAATTTGTACACATATTCTATGGACAATTTGGTTGGACACCTATTTCAGCTTTTTTATAAATTTGTACAAGATTTTGAGAAAAAAGATATTTTTGGGAAAAAACATAATTTTTTTCGTTAAATTTGAGAAAATCCCCATAACTCAAAAAATTAACAAAGCACAATCCTAAAAATTTGTACACATATTCTATGGAAAATTTGGTTGGACACCTATTTCAGCGTTTTTTTAAATTTGTACAAGATTTTGAGAAAAAAAATATTTTTGGAAAAAAACATTATTTTTTTCGTTAAACTTGAAAAAATCCCCATAACTCAAAAAATTAACAAAGCACAATCCTAAAAATTTGTACACATATTCTATGGACAATTTGGTTGGACACCTATTTCAGCTTTTTTTAAAATTTGTACAAGATTTTGAGAAAAAAAATATTTTTGGGAAAAAACATTATTTTTTTCGTTAAATTTGAGAAAATCCCCATAACTCAAAAAATTAACAAAGCACAATCCTAAAAATTTGTACACATATTCTATGGACAATTTGGTTGGACACCTATTTCAGCTTTTTTATAAATTTGTACAAGATTTTGAGAAAAAAGATATTTTTGGGAAAAAACATAATTTTTTTCGTTAAATTTGAGAAAATCCCCATAACTCAAAAAATTAACAAAGCACAATCCTAAAAATTTGTACACATATTCTATGGAAAATTTGGTTGGACACCTATTTCAGCGTTTTTTTAAATTTGTACAAGATTTTGAGAAAAAAAATATTTTTGGAAAAAAACATTATTTTTTTCGTTAAATTTGAGAAAATCCCCATAACTCAAAAAATTACCAAAGCACAATCCTAAAAATTTGTGCACATATTCTATGGATAATTTGGTTGGACACCAATTTTAGCTCTTTTTAAAATGTGTACAAGATTTTGAGAAAAAAAATATTTTTTGGAAAAAACATTATTTTTTTCGTTAAATTTGAGAAAATCCCCATAACTCAAAAAATTAACACAGCACAATCCTAAAAACTTGTACACATATTCTATGGACAATTTGGTTGGACATTTATTTCAGCTTTTTTTGAAATTTGTACAAGATTTTGAGAAAAAAAATATTTTTGGGAAAAAACAGTATTTTTTTCGTTAAATTTGAGGAAATCCCCATAACTCAAAAAATTAACTAAGCACAATCCTAAAAATTTGTACACATATTCTATGGACAATTTGGTTGGACACCTATTTCAGCTTTTTTAAAAATTTGTACAAGATTTTGCAAAAAAACAACATTTTTGCAAAAAAAAACATGTAATAGTATATTGAGGCCAATATATGTATTATACTTAATATACATCAACGATTTACCAAAAATACTTTTAAAGCAAGAAAAGCAATTTAAAAAATAGAATAACTACCTATATGGCTCTGCTAATTTCCAGCAAATCCTTTGATTCCATTGACTATATTATCCTTTTGGCTTAATTAAATTATATTTCGATTTTTCGGCTTCAACTAATCCAGAGCCACTACAGCCTGAATTACTTATTTTCAATACAAGTATGGCACAATGATGAGTTTTCATATAGAAAAATTAGCAAAATGTCAATTTTTTGGATTTCTACAGTAACGAAAATATTGCTTTAAAAAAAGCGCAATTCCTACTTTCCAACGAAAAAATCTATAATTCTTCATCAATACCCCACATACTAAACGAACTATTTGTCCACAAACACTTATCTCTCTTCCAGCGTACACGTGGTGCAAAGTTCCCTATTAAAACGTGCACTTTAAAGGGACGATTTAATATTATTCCCGCATAGGTAAGCATATATTATACCGGAACTGACAGGTAAGCAAGCGGCTGAATATATAATGAAATTCCAAATGGGGAAGAGAGACCGTTGTGCAAAGAAGAATGGAGAATATCGAGAGGGATCTGTCGCGTATCAAGGGCATTATTTACGACGGAAGTTTATTTTGTAGTTTGTGACGCCCACGGCCCTTCGCTCACTCGCCCTTGTTCTAACTTATTCGGTTTAATCTTTAAAGAACGTCCGTTCTCCTTTTACGGGGTAAATCTGTTTGTTTATCGGGCATTGTTTGACAAAGATAACGGGAATTTTTGTTGTTTCTTGGAAATTTAACTGGAATGGGTATTCGGCTCAAGGAATTTAAAAATAGGTCCAGGATTTTGAGAAAAAAATATTTTATAGCATGAGATGAAAATTTGCGGAGATACAATTTTGAGATTTGTACATTTTCATCACTAAAATCGTGTTTCAAATTTATTTTATTTAAAAAAATAGCCGTGACTTAAGAATTTGACTAGATATAATGTGTTCCAAATGTAACTGAAAGAGTAACTGAAAGTATTCCGGTCATCCTCACTCACAACACTAAATGTATTTAAAAACCATTAATCCAACATGTTTCGGACATATAACAAGTCCATCATTAGGGATAAGGATTAAAGGGGTTTGGGCTTCTGTCAAATTTATACGTCTAGTGCCTCAGACAAAGCTAAAAGTTGATATATTTTCAAAATGCGTCCAGAATTTTCATTTTTTTTTTGTAGTTTTAGAAATTGACCATTAGTCGAAAATTTGAGCAGATACAAGTTTGAAAATTTGCACAATTATTTCTTGGATATTTTTAACGTGACACGTGTTCCAGGGATTTTTAAAATCTTGCCAGGATTTTAAAAAACCATTTTTTTTAATTTGAAAGAATGGTCATAAGTCAAACATTAGATACAAGTATGAAAATTGGTATAAATATTCCTTGTAAAATTTAACTGGATACGTGTTTCAGGAGTTTTTCAAAAAAGTCCAGAGTTTTTATTTTTTTATTTTAAAAAATGACTATAATTAAAAAATTTAAGTAGGTACAATTTTGAAAATTGGTATAAATATTCCTGGTAAAATTTAACTGAATACGTGTTCAAGGGATTTTTCAAAAAAGTCCAGGATATTGAAAGAAAATAATTTTTTTCGAAAAAAAATATTTTTTTCATTTTAAAAAATGACCATAATTAGAAAATTTAGGTTTTCTTTAGCCAACAGTAAAAACCAGAGTAAAATCGGCTAAATTTTGACTAAATAGTGAATATTTTTATGACTGTTTTTGTTTTAAAATTCTTGACCCTTGTGGATTTCAATAATTTCTAGTAATTTCTTAATATCTTTCTCATTGACACTTAAAAAATATGTCTACTCTAGTAACTGCATAAATGTATTTTTTCAATTATACTTTAAGGTGGTTCCTAGACAATAGCGGAAACCAGAGCCAAATTGAACCAGTTTTAACCTTTTTGTGCAGACGATTTTTGTTTAAAAATTCAATAGATCCATTTCGCAACATTTGTTTAAAAAGAAAGTGTTGTTTTATTAAAATAATACTTTATTAATATAATAAAATTTGATAGTTAAGGTTTAAATTGCTTTTATTAAGAATTAGATTATTTTTGGTTTCCTAACTTAAAAAAATTAGGTAGAAATGTGAAAAGGTAATGTCGGCAATTATTAATGTGTTTTTTGGGGTAAAATCGAACCAATTTTGACTGAGCAATGTATAACTTATACCATTGTTTTTTTTTTGTTTAAGAATTTATCACCCTTATTACATTCATTACTAACGCTTATTAGTTAACTAGGGAAAGTTAGGGTAAAATTGGAACAATGAAAGCAAGAGAAACGATTTTTTTACCAAATGAAATTTCTCACTTCTAATGTGGAAAAATATTAAATTACTCTATTACTATACAATTTTAAACTGTTTAATTTTATTGACCCTTCCAGTGAAAATATGGACCGAAAGAGTTTAAAACGAACTAATCGGATAATAAATTCATTATTTGGTTAAGCACAGGATCAAATCAATTCAGTCGGTCGGAAAATCCATTTTCCACGATTTAATAAATTAACCGATTATTCCGGAATAAATTAATTGGAGCATACGAAAAAAAATTAAATATCCGGTTATTGCATTATATAAAATGAAAATACAATGCTTTAAAGGCCGCTTTTATTATAAATAATTGAAATTTTAATAGTTTTGTGAAAATTAGTGAGGAATTTCATATTTTATTGTGTGTTCAATTAATTAATGTATTGTTTAAAATGTCGGTTTTTATTAAAATGTAAATTTGTTTTAATCAGACTGAGGTATTGTACGTTTTAATTTTAGGATCGCATTATTCGTCCCTAATCACCTATAAAAAACATGTCTTTGTTAGAATTTTAGAAGTCAAATTTTATTTATGGCCATTTTTTAAAGTTAACAGAATATATTTCAGAATCCTGGGCGAATTTTAAAAATTCTCGAAATACGTATCCAATTAATTTTTTACAAGGAATATTTATACCAATTTTCAAAATTGTATCTATTTAATTTTTTTAATTATGATCATTGTTTATAATTTTAAAAAATATTATTTTTATCTACTTAAATTTTTTAATTGTGGTCATTTTTTAAAATAAAAAAATGAATATTTTTTTTTCGAAAAAAAAAATTCAAAACCCTGGATTTTTTTCAAAAACTCCTGAAACACGTATCCAGTTAAATTTTACCTGGAATATTTATACTAATTTTCAGAATTGTATCTACTTAAATTTTTTTAATTAAGGTAATTTTTTACAATAAAAAAATTTTTTTTTTTCGAACAAAAAATTTTTCTTTCAATATCCTGGACTTTTTTGAAAAATCCCTTGAACACGTATTAAGTTAAATTTTACAAGGAATATTTATACCAATTTTCAAAATTGTATCAACTGTCTCGAATTTGTAAACTAAGACCGCCTCCACAAAAATGTTTACTACTTAGTCAAAATTGGTCCGATTTGACTCTGGTTTGTACCATTTTTTCCAAAGCACCTTATATTACAATGGAAAAGTATATTAAGTCACTAACTATAGTAAAAATATTTTTTAAGTGTTAATAAAGAAGACATCAGGAAATTATTCGCATCGATTGAGGTTACGAATTTTCAAACAAAAACAGTCACTATAAAAATGTTCATTGCTCAGTAAAAGTTGGTTCCATTTTACTCTGGTTTCCACTATTAACTAAAAAATACAATAATGATCTAGTTAGAATAGAAATATTTATTTGAAATGTCAAAAAAAAGACAAATTATTTGTTTTGTAAATTTATCGATATTATTTCACTTTTTTTGGTAAGTTAGAAAAGAACGAAAAATACGAGGGAAATTTCAAAAAGCAACATTTTCAAAACTGCTCTGTATCTTAAAAACTAAATGAGTATCAAAATTTTGTTGATGGTATCTTAAACTTTACGAAAAAGTAGCTTAATGTCGCAAAAATTTCACCCTGTTAACGTTAAAAATAATCAAGATAACTCAAAATAGGACAGAAATTTTCAAATAAAAACGATTTTTTAAAAAATATTTACCGCTCAGTAGAAATCGATCCGATTTTACTCTGGTTTCCACTATTACCTAGCAAACATCTTACATTAATATAGAAAAATTTATTAAGGCACTAACTATGGTGTAACGAAGTTACAAGATTTTGTATTTATTTTATAGTAATAAGGGTAATCCCAGGCAGTCTTTTATAAGACAAGTTAAATAATTTTGCTCCGTTAACATTTTAACCTCTAAAAATATAATTTACATAACAAAAAGATACATTTTAAGCATTACCTGTGAGTAATGAGGAGTTTATAATAGTAAGCATTCACAAAGAAACCAACTTAAAGGGGTTTCTAGTCTGATAGTATCCTGGAAAGGTTTGATTTCTTATAGGTTATGCCTAGTTCTCCGTTGACTATGTTGTAGTCTCTGGCCTTATTGTTTTCAGCCCTGGTTATTCTTAGGATAATAAAGAACCACAAATGCCTAAAACTGAGAAGGTTTTCATCACTATGCTTCCAGTTTTTCGGTTATTTTCCTTTCATGCTGTTGCATTGTTTACATGTTCTATTTTGCAAGTTTCAAGGTTTACCTACCTTGGGAAGCCCTGTTAAATGAAGGGGCAGGCCCGGTGTGGCAAAATATAATATAAATCATGTTTCAGTTTCGCGCGGTTTTCCAAAAAAGCCGGTTTTCTTGTACACATGTGGCCAGCTTTTGTCCCGCTGTTTTCACCTTGACATACCCGGTTTTGAGATCTGAAACTAAGTCTGTTTATCATATAAGGTCATAGCCTATAAATCCGTACAGTTTTCATGAGAAAAAACTCTATTTTCATTAAGTTTTCCCAATTGCATTTTTATTCAACGATTGGTTCCGAGGATGTTCGTGAGTCGTCGGTATCCAAATTCCTGCGATAGGTATAAAAAGGTTCCAGGTCTTCACATTCCAAGGATTCACATTCGTTGCAGTAAGGTCGTACCATACCTTTCGAGCGAAGTATCAGTAATTTTTCCATATTTCAATACCGTTAAATTTTCAATATTTACGTTTAATTTTGTCTTGACGTTGACAGTGTGTATTGGGTTAGGTAAGAGCCACCTGTTGACAGTTGACCGGCCGCTTCCAAGCTCGCGTACTATAAGATCTTTATCGAATCCGTTCCTATTGATATCGTTCCGTCCCGTTCCGTTTTATTAAATTTTTAAACTGTTGTTTGGGCCCATCTTTCTTCGTGTTTTGTAGGGCAGGCAGTAGCCGCGTTTATTAATTATTACTTGGCTTCTCAAAATGATGAGAGACAAGTAATAACCGAGTCCGTGATGTCATAATTACTATCCGTATAGCAACAGAGCAGAGGTAAATGTTGACCGATTGGTTGAGATTGCTTGATTGCTTGATTGGAGTTTCCGGCTTTGCTTAACGAATGTCATCCGTAACCGCTTGTACAAAACATCATAACCCGGTCTCTTAAATCATACTATTTTGCGTCAATAATAGAGTGCCGGATTTTCCGGTACATTTTCCCAAATAACTGCCTGTGCTTAATCATAGAAATTGGTAATGGGGATTGTTAGATTTTAAGAACACTTTTGTTCATTTAGTTTTAAGCAACCAAACCTGTTACTTATTAATATTTGTAATAATAAAGATTAAAACCAATAAGATCTCATTAAAATCGGACAGTCTACTTTCAATCTCTACCTGGTTTCTCCACTGTCTAAAGGCTTACTCGAGAGGCTAGAGGGGACTTTAAGCTCTTTTAATTACTTAGAGTGGCGCCTGAGGCATTTTGTCGACTTTTTCTCCTTTAACTGTAAAGAAATAGTGAAAGAGGTTGACGGATACCCTGCGACGTCAAAGGTTAGAGGGTGGACATACAGCGAGTACGTAAATACCCGCGCTACAATAGTAGAAATATTTTTTTAAGTATTAATAAGAATAAGTGGTTATTTAACAAGGGTCTCGAATTTTTAAACTAAAACCGTCTCCACAAAAATGTGTGCTACTTTGACAAAATTGGTCCGATTTGACTTATCTGGTTTTTACTATTCTTCACAAAACACCTTATATTACAATGAAAAAATATATTAAGCCACTAACTATAGCAGAAATATTTTTTAAGTGCTAATAAATAAAATATTAAGAAATTATTAATTTTATTCAAATTTACAGGGGCAACGAATTTTCAAACAAAAACAGTTCACTACTTAGTCAAAATTAGTTCGATTTTACTCTGATTTGCACTATAGACCAAGAAAATGTTAAAGTTTATTAAAAATAAAACGTTGATCTACTAAGCATATTAGAAGTATTTTTTTTAAGTCCTACTAAAGAAGAAAGTCACTTTTACTAAAGCCTATCTAAATCGACTAGGGTGACGAATGTTCAAACAAAAACCATCTTCACAAAACTGTCCATTGATCAATAAAAATAAATCCGATTTTGTTCTAGTTTCCACTACTAGCTAAATACCCTAAAATATAAATAAAACACTGACTACTTACTAAAGGGAATAAAAAATCTAATATTTATTAAAACCACAAATTCTATAACAAAGCCACATTTAGATTAAAAATTGACCGTTATTAAATAAATATTGAAAAAATATCCAGAAGTAGGCCCATATAAGGTGGCCCACATTATCTAGCTGTAATGTCAACATCAAAGTCACATCATATATATCCTTAGTTTAAGAGAAAAAAAGTGATACCTCAATTCATATATGGTTTAAATGTATCAATATCATTTTACAACAACTATTGGTAAACAAGTTGTTTACCAAATATATTGCATGAAAGAAAAACAGATTTTAACCTAGTTATAATAAAAGTATTCTTTTGTCATAGCCCTGAAGAAGGTGGAAACTGCCGAGACTTTGGCAAATATTTAAATTCATTGGTAACTAAATATTACTATTTAATTTAAAGGCCTAATATACTAGAAGCATTTTTTGACAATCACTAAAATAACCAATAAATAATTATTAACTAATATTGAAATCGACAAAGGGTCCAGAATTTTCAAACAAAAAATCAAAATTGGTATGATTTTTCTCTGGTTTCCACTATGGTCTAGCAAACAGCTTCAAATCTAATTAAAAAAAAACATATTAATTCATTAACTGTACTAAATATTTATTAAAAAAAATTTAACGTTGGCGAGGGTCACAAATTTCTCAATAAAAACCCCATCGCTTCAAAAATGTCCATTGCTTAGTAAAAATTGGTTCCATTTTACCCTGGTTTTCACTATTAACTAGAAAACAGTTTAAGGTATACTATACAAAAAATACAAAAAAAAATGTAAGAATAATATTTCACTTTTTTCGGCAAGTTTACGAAGAACGAAAGATACGAGGGAAATTTCAAAATTGCTCTGTATCTTAAAAACTAAATGAGTATCAAAATTTTGTTAATGGTACTTTAAATTTTACGAAGAAGTAGCACAATGTCGCTAAAATTGCACCCCGTTAACGTTAAAAATAACCAAGATAACTCGGAATAGGGCAGGAATTTTTAAATAAAAACCATTTTTTTTTAATATTTACTGCTCAGTAGAAATCGGTTCGATTTTACTCTGGTTTCCACTATAACCTAGCAAACATCTTACAGTAAAATAGAAAAATTTATTAAGGCACTATAGTAGAAATATTTTTTTAAATGTCAATAAGAAGAAGAGATTATTTAACAAGGGTCTCGAATTTTTAAACTAAAACCGTCTCCACAAAAATATTTACTACTTAGTCAAAATTGGTCCGATTTGATTCTGGTTTTTACTATTCTTCACAAAGCACCTTATATTACAATGAAAAAATATATTAAGCCACTAACTATAGCAGAAATATTTTTTAAGTGCTAATAAAGAAGACATTAAGAAATTATTAAATTTTATTCAAATCGACAGGGGCAACGAATTTTCAAACAAAAACAGTTCACTACTTAGTCAAAATTAGTTCGATTTTACTCTGATTTGCACTATAGGCCAAGAAAATGTTAGGATTTATTAAAAATAAAACGTTGATCTACTATTAGCATATTAGCATATTATATATCATATTATATATCACATTATATAGCATATTAGAAGTATTTTTTTTAAGTCCTACTAAAGAAGAAAGTCACTTTTACTAAAGCCTATCTAAATCGACTAGGGTGACGAATGTTCAAACAAAAACTATCTTCACAAAACTGTCCATTGATCAATAAAAATAAATCCGATTTTGTTCTAGTTTCCACTAGGGAAATTTAAAAATTGCAAATTTCAAAACTGCTCTGTATCCTAAAAACTAAATGAGTATGAAAATTTTGTTAATAGTACTCTAAAATTTATGAAAAAGTATCTCAATGTCGCTAAAATTGCACCCCGTTAACGTTAAAAATAACCAACATAACGCAGAATAGGACAGGAATTTTTAAATAAAAACCATTTTTTTTAAAATATTTACTGCTCAGTAGAAATCGGTCCGATTTTACTCTGGTTTCCACTATTACTTAGGAAACATCTTAGAGTAAAATAGAAAAATTTGTTAAGGCACTAACTATGGTAGAAATATTTTTTTAAGTGCCAATAAAGAGAAGAATTTTTAAACTAAAACCGTCTCCACAAAAATGTGTGCTACTTTGACAAAATTGGTCCGATTTGACTCTGGTTTTTACTATTCTTCACAAAGCACCTTATATTACAACGGAAAAATATATTAAGCCACTAACTATAGCAGGAATATTTTTTAAGTGCTAATAAAGAAGATATTAAGAAATTATTAAATTTTATTCAAATCGACAGGGGCAACGAATTTTCAAACAAAAACAGTTCACTACTTAGTCAAAATTAGTTCGATTTTACTCTAATTTTTACTATAGGCTAAGAAAATCTTGGAGTTTATTTTAAGAAAACGTTGATCTACTAAGCAAAGTAGAAGTATTTTTTAAGTCCTACTAAAGAAAGTCACATTTACTAAAGACTATCCAAATCGACTAGGGTGACGAATTTTCAAACAAAAACCATCTTCACAAAACCATCCATTACTCAATAAAAATAAATCCGACCAATTAAAAATTGACCCTTATTAAATAAATAATCAAAAAAATATCGAGAGGCACGCCCATGTGTTGCGGCATTATCCAGCTGACCTACTACCTCCAGAGTCCTCTACGTATCCGTAGATGTGAGCGGGATAAAAATGATAAAATCGTCGTCGGTATCGTCGCGCGAATGGCCGCCGACATGTACACGTTCGTCCTGCAGAAAAGTTTCCTGGGAAAGTACGATCGAGAATCCGCGAATGACGTCGTTAATTGGCGAGACGCATTCCCGATCGCTTGCTTGCAAAGTCACTTGCTGTATGCGTGAGTATGCTCGTGAGCATTGTGGGCATGCTTTCATTCAGTAGTTTGTTGTTTTAAGCACGATTCTATTAATTTATTTAAATTCTCTCCTAAATCTGAGAAGAATCGTAGGGTTGAACTTAGTTATGCATGTTTTGGGCCAAAAGACTTTTTGCTAAGTAGCTCTGGAATTGAATTTTAAAAATACAGGTTTGAACTTGTTGAACCGAAAATTTTACTTATATGGTATGCCCTCACTTCAAGTCGTTTCTCCCCAATAAAATTACACATGTTTTTAAGGCGCTCTAAACCCTGTACACCGTTAAAATGTCACCAAATTAAGTCTAACGAAGGCGTCGCTCTTCGACGTCGCAATCGAGTTAGGCGTCGCGACGCGTCGGTAAAAGCAGTTTCCTCTCGTCCCGACTAAAAACGCTTTTATCGTTTTATTAGATTTTCTTTGAACCTGCCTGGCTGGAAATCTCACTTAGAACTTACGTGGAACGGATATTAGTGGATTATTCTTTAACTGATTATTAAATATCAATTTAAAAAACAACAGTGTTTCTGCTTGTTCTGCTTAATCTTAATTAAACTATTTATACAGGGTGTTTAAAATTCGACCTTCATTATGAGGCTTTTGAGGGTTTCAGATATTCCTAAAACGTTTGAAAATTGTTGGGTTTTTTCTAAAGTTGACCATTTCCGAACTGTAAGACAAATATGCATAATTCAATAAGAAGTTTTGAAAATTCGTATCTTGAAAACTATAAGACCTAGGGATTTTTCAGTGGTACCAAATATTTTAGAAGATTCCAAGGATTTTAAAAACATTAAAGAAAACGTTTTTAAAGTATTAGTTTTCTCAAGAAAAAATGCCAAAATTGATCATTTCCGTAATGCAAGAAAAATATGCATAATTTAATTAAAAACTTTGGAAATCCGTAGCTTGGAAACTATAAGACATATGAATTTTCCAGTGATACCGTATGATTTAGAAGGTTTCAAATATTTCAAAAACATTTAAAAAAACTTTTGATAGTTATTAGTTTACTTAGGAAAAAATTCCGAAATTGACTATTTTCGGACAGTGAGCCTGATTCAATAAGAAGTTTTGAAAATCTGTAGCTTGGAAACTATAAGATGTACGGCTTTTTCAGTGATACTAAACGATTAAGAAGGTTCTAAATATTCGAAAAACGTTAAAGAAAACATTTGAAAGTGATTAATTTTTTCTGGAAAAAATTCCAAAGTTGACCATTTTCAGACTGTAAAACAAATATGCGTAATTCAGTAGGAAGTTTTGAAAATCTTTAGCTAAGAAACTATTGGACCTACGATTTTTTCAGTAGTATCAAATAATTAAGAAGGTTCCAAATATTCTAAAAATGGTAAACAAAAAGTTTTAAAGTAAAGAACTTTTCCAAGAAAAAAAATTAAATTTTACCATTTTCAAAGAAAAATATGCATGATTTAATAAGAAATTTTGAAAATTCGTAGCTTGGAAACTATAAGACGTACGGATTTTCCAGTAGTACCAAACGATTTAGAAGATTCCAGATATTCCAAAAATGTTAAAGAAGAAGTTTGAAAATTATTAGTTTTCCCAGGAAAAAGTTTCAAATTTGACCATTTTCTGATCGTAAGACAAATATGCATAATACAGTAGGAAATTTTGGAAATCTATAGCTAGAAAACTATAAGACCTACGAATTTTTCAGTAATACCATATGATTAAGAAGGTTCCAAATATTTTAAGAACGTTGAAGAAAACTTTTGATAGTTATTAGTTGTCCCAGGGAAAAATTCCAAAGTTGACCATTTTCGGATTGTAAGACAAATATGTATAAATTAGCAAGAAGTTTTGAAAATCTATAGGTAAGAAACTATAAGATCTACGGATTTTCCAGTAGTACCAAATGATTTAGAAGGTTCCAGATATTTCAAAAATGTTAAAGAACACCTTTTAAAATAAAGAACTTTTCCAGGAAAAAAACTTAAATTTTACCATCTTCATGATAAATATGATAAATAAAAGAAATTTTGAAAATTTGTAGCTTGGAAACTATAAGACCTACGGAATTTCTAATAGTACCATACGATTTAGAAGGTTTCAAATATTTAAGAAATGATAAAGTAAACATTTGAAAATTATTAGTTTTCCCAGGAAAATATTCCAAAATTGACCATTTTCCGATTGTAAGACAAATATGCATAATTCAGTAGGAAGTTTACAAAATCTATAGCTAAGAAACTATAAGACCTACGAATTTTCCAGTGGTACCAAACGATTAAGAAGGTTTCAGATATTCCAGAAATGTTAAAGAAAATGTTTGAAACGAAAGAACTTTTCCAGGAAAAAAAATTAAATTTTACCATTTTCAAGACAAATCTGCATGATTTAATAAGAAATTTTGAAAATTCGTAGCTTGGAAACTATAAGACGTATGGATCTTCTAGTTATACCAGACGATTTAGAAGGTTTCATATATTTTACAAATGTTAAAGAAAACGTTTGAAAACCATTAGTTTTTCCAGGAAAAAATTTCAAAGTTGACCATTTTCCGATTGTAAGACAAATATGCATATTTTAGTAGGAAGTTTTAAAAATCTATAGCTAAGAAACTGTAAGACCTACAAATTTTCCAGTGGTACCAAATGATTTAGAAGGTTCCAGATATTCCAAAAATGCTAAAAAAAAGATTAAAAGTAAGGAACTTTTCCAGGAAAAAGAGTTAAATTTTACCATTTTCATGACAAATATGCATGACTTAATAAGACATTTTAAAAATTCGTAGCTTGGAAACTATGAGACGTACGGTTTTTCTAGTAGTACCAGACGATTAAGAAAGTTCTGGATATTCTAAAAATATTAAAGAAAACGTTTGAAAATTATTAGTGTTCCCAGGAAAAAATTCCAAAGTTGACCATTTTCGGATTGTAAGACAAATAGGTATAAATTAGCAAGAAGTTTTGAAAATCTATAGGTAAGAAACTATAAGATCTACTAATTTTCCAGTAGTACCAAATGATTTAAAAGGTTCGAGATATTTCAAAAATGATAAAGAAAGCCTTTTAAAATAAAAAACTTTTCCAGGAAAAAAACTTAATTTTTACCATATTCATGATAAATATAAGAAATTTTGAAAATTTGTAGCTTGGAAACTATAAGACGTTCTAATAGGACCAGATGATTAAAAAGGTTTCAGATATTTAACAAATGTTAAAGAAAACGTTTGAAAGTTATTGGTTTTCCCAGGAAAAAATTCCAATATTGACCATTTTCCGATTGTAAGACAAATATGCATAATTCAGTAGGAAGTTTTGAAAATCTATAGTTAGGAAACTATAAGACCTACAAATTTTTTAGTGGCACCAAACGACTTAGAAGGTTTCAGATTTTCTATAAATACTACAGAAGACGTTTGAAAGTAAACAATTTTTCCAGGAAAAAATAAATAAATTTTACCATTTTCAAAGACAAATATGCATGATTCTATAAGAAATTTTAAAAATTCGTAGCTTGGAAACTATAAGACGTACGGAATTTTTAATAGTTCCAGACGATTTATAAGGTTTCAAATATTTCACAAATGTTAAAGAAAATGTTTGAAAATTATTAGTTTTCCCAGGAAAAAATTCCAAAGTCGACCATTTTCCGATTTTAAGAAAAACATCCATATTTCAGTAAAAAAAGTTTTGAAAATCTATAGCTAAGAAACTGTAAGACCAACGAATTTTCCAGTAGTTCCAAATGATTTGGAAGGTTCCAGATATTCCAAAAATGGTATAGAAAACGTTTGAAAGAAAAGAATTTTTCCAGGAAAAAAAAATTTAATTTCACCATTTTCAAAGACAATTATGCATGATTCAATTAAAAATTTTAAAAATTCGTATCTTGGAAACTATAAAACGTATGGATTTTCTAATAGTACCCGACGATTTAGAAGATTCCAGATATTTAAGAAATGTTAAAGAAAACATTTGAGAATTATTGGTTTTCCTAGGAAAAAATTCCAAAGTTGACCATTTTCCGACTATAAGACAAATGTGCATAATTCAGTGAAAAGTTTGAAAATTACAAGACCTACAGCTTTTCCAGTGATATCAAACCATTTAGAAAATTTGAGATATGCCAGAAACGTTAAAAAAAACGGTTTAGAGTCACTAGTTCTTCCAGGAAAAAATTGCAAATTTTATTATTTTGGTTTGTTTTAACTAAACTATATCCGCCTTTAAGTTAAAGCATCGAAAAATCATGTTACCAAAATAAAAAATAGTGATAGCGTCATATTATATCCTCTTTTATGTATTCGAGAATGGTAACTTCTATGCCACTAATTTTTGCCATATAGTTGACCATCTTAAAATTCCTTAAAATTCAAATAATAATGACAGTAAGTTATAGAGCAATGTAATTGGTTTGGTGTACCTTCACGATCTTAAATTTAATTAATGTAAGACAAAAGTATCAATCCCTTTAAGAAAAAGTCTTTAATATTAGTGTTAGTCCTAGTTATTTTCAACCTGTAAACCCACATTGTGAATCGTGATGATGCAGATAGGCCTATTCATTATGTGTTCTTTTTATGTTTAAATGTTCTCTACCCTCTGTATAATAATAAAATGGATTTTAGATGATTAATTCTTAAAATAGAATCCTAACGAGTCCTAACGAGACCCGTCGGGATTTATCAGAAAATGGAAAATGATGATTCGACCCGATACGATTTCGTCGATTTTTTCCTTGGGAAATTCTTCGTGCGTGACTTAAGAACTTAATCAGGGAAAAACGTTTTTTTTTTGTGGGGCAGGGCACGTTTCAACGATTAAATTTATCTTAATCGCTTGGCCGTACATTTCTGAAAATATTATTTTTCGCTCGTATACGTTTTTATTGCGGAATTCTTGTTTCGCATCAATCTATTTATTAATCATCGTTATGTATGTCTTTATTGAACAATTTTCGATACATGCGCATTAAAGCAATTTAATATTATGAAGAGTTAAATCTCATAAATATAAGAGTTAGATGAAAAAAAAATTATTTACAGTTATAGAAATTTTATATAAATAAAGAAAATACAAGTAAAAAACGCACAGTTATTAAATACTTTTCAATTTTAATTTAAGTATTTGCTTTAGTTAGAAGACATTAAATAATATTCAAATCGACAAGGGTCGCGAATTTCTAAACAAAAAATGTTCTTTACTTAGTCAAAATAGGTCCGATTTTGCTCTGGTTTCCACTAATATATAGGAAATACTTTAAAGTATAATAAAAAAAAATACTAATATAGTAGAAGTATTTTTTATTAATACTTATTTCGTCAATTTTCCCTTAGTACGGGTCACTAAGAAATTGGGAACGTTTTAACTCTTAAATATAAAATCAATAAAAAGGATTAAAATAAGACGTCGAAAAATAAATATAAAACATTTAAAGTATGCTTTAAAATAATTGATATTAACGGTGATTTCACTCTAGCAAATCCTTATAAAGTAAAGAATTAAGCATTTTAATGGTAAAAAAAAAACAAACAAAACAGTACCCTGGGGGTGTCTTTACTTCGCCTAATTTCACGTATTGTACTCTACCCATTAAATAGCTTTTTATGGCAGACCGTATCAAACGCCTTTGCAAAATTCAACAAAGAGGTTCGCAAAGAGATCGAGTTGTCTTATCTAATGCATTATACATATATTTGGTCTATACCAAACTCAGTTAATTTTTTTTTTTTTTATGATTTTAGTACTGAACAACTTCCGGGACCAACTTCCGCGGCCGGATCGGCTCGCACTTCCGCCTCGTGCAGTTTGGCCTCGTCCAGGGAAAGTTCGACTTCCGCCCCGGGTCCGTTGCCCTACAGGGTTCTGATGTTGGGTGGTCCCGCCGTAGGCAAGTCCTCGTTGGTGTCCCAGTTTATGACCAGCGAGTATTTGCACGCATATGATACCAGTATAGGTGAGTAATAACTTTCGAAGCATAAATCAATCAGTGATTTTCCTGGAAGAAGTACATTATTTTCTGGACGAAATGGATAGTGACTAGGTGGCTTGAAATAACAGAAAAAATCTCTTTAAATGTCTGGAAAGTTTCTATTTGTTTTTAAAGAACGTCTGTACAGTAGTTGAAGTGTTTTATAGTCACAAAATTTGCCTTAAAAAATTTAAAAATGCCTACTATAACTTATATTTACTCCAAATGCCTGGAAATAGCATAAAATAGGTTTTTTTGTCAAGGAAATTTTCTGGTTCCCTTTGACAAATTTCCCCAATAAAATTCAAATTATTGAACTTCCTGTCAAGGTTTTGACGGTTACAACTGCCAAAAAAAAGTTTTTAAAAACTTTCCGAATTTCTGCATTTAAAAAAGCATATAAATTACTTTATTAATAACTAAATTATTTTTTCCAAAAAAAAAGCAAAAAATTATTGCTAATAGTTAAAAATTTAATAATATATTCAAATGACTGAAAAAAAAACAGTTTTTGCCAATATTCTTGGACAGGAAATTTTAATGGAAAACTTTTAAAATTTCGGGAATTTTTTTTGAGAAAATTACCTACTTACCTTAAAAAATAACTAAATTTTCCTCAAGCATGAATTAAGAATAATTTCGAATGTCTGGAAGAATCTAAGTAATAATTTTTTGGACCTGGATATATCCATAAATTCCAGGAAACAATATTTTTTTCAGGAATATTCCTGGACGAAATAAGGCGTTTCATATCTGAAAAAAAAAATTTACTCTATAAAAAAATTAATTTAATTTATATAGAAAAAAAGAGAAAATTTGTAATTCCTTGAAAAAAAGGAATAATACCTAAGATGCCTGGAAATTTCCAGAAAAATAATTTTTAGAAATATTCCTGGACCAAAACTAGAGAGTTTAATGCTTCAAATTTACTTCATTAATAATTCGCTTTATTTAGTTGAAAATTTAAGGAATATTTAATTTTTAATACCTGTAAAAATTTTAAAAATAAGCGTGGACTACTTCTTTAATGTTAAAAATAAGTTTAATTTCCTGAAAATATCCAGGAATTCTAGAAGATTTTTTTTGGTAAAAATTTCTGAAATAGATCAGGTTTTTAATGTAAAAAAATAAAAATTACACGTTAAAGAAATGAGATTATTTATCTAATAAGAAAAGGAAAACTAATTTTTAATGCCTGGAAGAACATGAATAATGACTCTGAGAACCTGGATATGACCGAGATTTCCAGAAAAATTATTTTTGGGAATATTCCTTGATAAGGCACAATATGGGCCATGATTCCTGAAAAGTTAAAGTATTTTCAAGAAATAATTTATTTTATTTATATGAAAATATATGATAATTTTTTGATTTTAAATAAAAAAAAATATTTAATCCAAAAAATTTTTTTTTTCAAAATCTGGACAAATTTTGAAAAACCCTGAAATAGGTGTCCAGTAAAATCTTCCATATAATATATGTACAAATTTTCAAAATTGTATTTAGTCAAATTTTTGACTTACGGTAGTTTTTTGTTTTTGATTAAAAAAAAAATTACTTTAAACTAAAAAATTTTTTTTTCTCAAAATCCTGGATAAATTTAAAAAAACGCTGAAATAGATGTTCAATTAAATCTTCCAAGGAGTATGTATACCAATTTTCAAAATTGTATTTAGTCAAATTTTTGACTTACGGAAATTTTTTTATTTTGATTAAAAAAAAATACTTAAAAACCGAAAAAAAAATTTTTTCTCAAAATCCTGCACAAATTTTTAAAAAACCTTAAAATAAGTGTCCAGTAAAATCTTCCATAGAATATATGTACAAATTTTTAAAATTGTGTTTAGTCAAATTTTTGACTTACGGTAATTTTTTGATTTTGATAAAAAAAAATTACTATAACAAAACATTTTTTTTTTTCAAAATCCTGGACAAATTTTAAAAAACCTTGAAATAGGTATCCAGTAAAATCTTCTATAGAATATACATATGTACAAATTTTATCAATTTGACTTATGCTAATTTTTTGAGATTAAATTAAAAAAAATCACTTTAATCCAAAAAAAAAAATATATATATAAGTTTTCAAAACTGTATTTTGTCAAATTTTTAATTTATAGTAATTTTTTAATTTTGATTAAAAAAAATTACTTTAATCAAAAAAAAATTTTTTTTTTCAAAATCCTGAAATTTTTTTAAAAAACCCTAAATGAGGTGTCCAGTTAAATCTTCCATAAAATATATGTACAAATTTTCAAAACTGTATTTAGTCAAATTTTTGACTTATGGTAATTTTTTTTATCTGATAAAATTTTAAAAATTAGTACCTATATTCCTTGAGAGCTTTTCCTGGACACCTATTTCTGGGTTTTTTTAAAATTTGTGAGAGATTTTCAAAAAAAAAAAATTATTTTTATTAATAAAAATAAACAAATAACCAAAAGTCAGAAATTTAAATAAATACAATTTTAAAAATTTGTATATACATTCTTAAAAAAATTTTACTACACACCTATTTTGAGGTTTTTTTACAATTTATTTACAATTAAAAAAAATATTAATTTTTTAAAATTAACATAAATGACTACTAGTCTAACTTTCCTTTTAATTTCTATTTTTTCATTAAAAGACATTAAAAGTCTCTTTTAGTCTAGAAACTTTTCCAAAAAACAAAAAAAATTTTTTTTTGAAAAGTATCTAGATATATCACAATTAAAATTTCCAAATAATTTAAGTTATTTTTAATATTCTTACAGGCCCAAAAATTAATTATTTTTTTACGAAGTAAATTTCATATTTTCAAGCTATATAAACCCTTGTTCTGGTCCAGGAATATTTTTAAAAATTCTTCTTCTGGAAACCTGAATATTCCTTTTTTAATTTGTTTTTTAAAAAAACCTAATTATTTATTTATTAATTAATAAAGAAATCTGATTTTTTTTTGTCCAGGAATTTTCCCAAGAAAATTTTTTTATAAATAAAAATTGTCCAGGAAACTCAGAAGTTATAAAAACAAATTTTTTATATATTAATTTACATATAAATAAAGTGACATATTTTAGTTATGGGTAAAATTTTATCTTCTTAGGCATTAAACCCTTGTACCTTGTCCAGAACATACCCAAACATGATTTTTCTCAAAATTCCTAGCCTTTTTAGATAATATTCATATACTTTCTTTATTTTTCCTTTCTTTTTGAGTTTTTATTTATGTTCATCCAGGCAGTGGTAAATATTTTATTTCTTCTTCCAGATAATTAAAAAACCAAAAAAAAATTAATCTAGGAACTCGGAAATATTTCCCAAAAGTTGCTTTTCTAGTAATTCTAAGCATTTCCAGGCACTTGAAGATATCATGAATTTTTTTCCAGTCAATAGCAATAATTATTTTTTTCATTTTTCCAGAATAATTAAGGCATTTCTTAATAGAGTAATTTGTTCATTCTTTTACAAGCAGTAACAGCCTTATTTTAAGTCAAAAATTTGAGTAAATACAATTTTGAAAATTTATACATAAATTCCTTGGAAGATTTTTCTGGACACCTATTATTTCAGGGTTTTTTCAAAATTTGTCCAGGATTTTAGGAAAAATTTTTTTTTTTGAATTAAAGTAATTTTTTTAATTTAAAATCAAAAAATTACCATAAATCAAAAATTTGACTAAATACAGTTTTAAAAATTTGTACATATATTCTATGGAAGATTTAACTGGACAGCTATTTCAGGGTTTTTTAAAGTTTGTCCAGAATTTTGAAAAAAAAAAATTTTTTTGGATTAACGTCATTTTTTTTAATTTAAAATCAGAAAATTACCATATATTCTCATATAAATAAAATAAATTATATCTTGAGAATATTTTAACTTTTCAGGAATTATGGCCCATATTGTGCCTTGTCAAGGAATATTCCCAAAAATAATTTTTCTGGAAATGTCGGTCATATCCAGGTTCCTACAGTCATTATTCATGTTCTTCCAGGCATTAAAAATTAGTATTCCTTTTCTTATTAGATAAATAAACTCATTTCTTTAGCGAGTGATTTTTATTTTTTTACATTAAAAACCTGATCTATTCCAGAAATTTTTACCAAAAAAAATTTCTGGATATTTTCAGGAAATTAAACTTATTTTTAACATTAAAGAAGTAGTCCTCGGTTATTTTTTTAAATTTTTACAGGTATTAGAAATGAAATATTCCTTAAATTGTCAAATAAATTAATTATTAATTATTAATGAAATAAATTTTATAATTTCAAGCTTTAAACTCTAGTTTTGGTCCAGGAATATTTCTAAAAACTATTTTTCTGGAAATTTCCAGGCATCTTCCTTTTTTTCAAGGAATTACAAATTTTCACTTTTTTTCTATATAAATTAAATTAATTTTTTTATAGAGTAATTTTTTTTTTCAGATATCAAACGCCTTATTTTGTCCATGAATATTCCTAAAAAAAATATTGTTTCCTGAAATTTATGAATATTTCCAGGTTTATAGAATTATTACTCATATTTTTCCAGACATTCGAAATTATTCTTAATTCATGCTTGAGGAAAATTCAGTTATTTTTTTAAAGCAAGTAATTTTTTTAGTCCAGTAATTATCAGCAAAAAAAAATTGCCTGTAATCCTGGATACTCATAGGTTCTTAGTAATTTTTCATATTCTTCCAGGTATTAATTTTTTTTTTAATAAAAATCAGAAAAATACCAGAATTTAAAAATTGGAGTGAATATAATTTTGAAAATTTGTACATATATATTCTTTGGATGGCTTATGTGTTCACCTATTTCAAAAAAATTTTTTTTTGCAAAATTCTGAAAAAATTTTAAAAAGCCCTAAAATAGGTGTCCAGTAAAATCTATCATAGAATATATATACAAATTTTGAAAACTGTATTTAGTCAAATTTTTGACTTATGGTAATTTTTTTATTTTGATTAAAAAATTTTTTCTCAAAATCCTGGACAAATTTTAAAAAACCTTGAAATAGGTGTCCAATAAAATTTTCCAAAGAATATATGTACCAATATTCAAAATAGTATTTAGTCAAATTTTTAATTTACGGTATTTTTCTGGTTTTTATTTAAAAAAAAAAATACCTGGAAGAATATAAAAAATTACTAAGAGCCTATAAATACCCAGGATCTCCACAAACATTTTTTTGAAAAACTCTTGATCTAAAAATGACTTTTAATATTTAAAAAATTATTGTTAAGGCCTGGAAGAATATGAAAAATAATTACTGTACTTATAAAGTTCTGAAAACAATATTCAATCAAGAACTAACCTTATTAGCCTAAAAAATGGAAAATAAAAAGCCTCCCCAATACCTGGAAAAATTTAAATAATGACTCAAATTACCTCCAAATATCGCAAAATCTACTCCCAAAAAAATAGCGATTTTTTAATACCTAAAAAAGATAAACGGGCTTCATTTGGCTTGAAAAAAATCGACTAAATCAACGCTAAATTCCGAACAATTTTTCAACTTTCTCTACCATAAAAAACCGAAATAAATTTATTTAACTTAAATCCTCAATCCGTACGTTACAAAGTCAATGTATGCCGGTAAAAAATAAATCAGGGAAGATTTACCCGTAATTTCAACCCTAAATCGAGTCAATCCAAAAGCTCAATTTTCTCAATTCGATACGGACGAACAAGAAAATCCAGTCGATTTAGAAGACATTTACAAATTCCTCGGATTTATGTATTTATTTTTTAAATTACAGCAACGACAAATGAGATATATCTTGATGCAGAATAAAAGAGGAAATTGAATAAGGGATTTTATTAGCTAATAAAATTCGTTACAAAAAACATCTGTTCCAGACTTATCTTAAACTGCTAAAGAAACTAAGAAAACTGCAAATGCCTGTTTTCCAGTAAAGTTTTAATAAATTCGCGAATCCTTTAAAATTTGCATTTAAACGCTCGTTTTCCCTGAAAAGCCCTTTTAAAATATCGAATAAACTTAAGGCAGAAAACATCAAATGGCGTATTTAAATTTTATTCCAGTGGAGCCCAAATGAGGAAAATATTCATAATTTATTTAGCGCGTTTCCTATGGGAAAACGTTCGTTTTCCAACTCCAGAAAAATTTTGGAGTTTATGAATAGTTCTTTTCATTTATAATAAAGTGAATTTATAAAGTATATAGAATTGGTAAATAAGTAACAGATAATTATACAAAGATATTCGATATGTAAGGCTCATCAGACACTCGACACGAGCCAAAAAAGTCTCATATCTTTTTTGGTAAATAGTCTAGGATAATCATTTTGAATTACGAGTTTTAGTACTTTTTATTATCTAGCAAATGCTTTAAAAATCTTTAAAATCGGATAAGCCGTTGATGGATTACATCCATTTGAAATTTTCTTGGTGTCAGTGGAGGCTTTGGACGTCTACCTGGAACTCCAGACTCGATATCTCTGGATCTATATAAGCTAGAGTTATAAAATAAAGTTTGTTCAAAAGCAAATGATTTGTTCTATCATACTTATTAAAGCCTTGAAGGCTCTAGGATGATTTGCTACAAAGATATTCATCATACTCTCTAGACAGTTCATGAGACACTCGGCTTGAGCCAAAAAAGCCTCATATCTTTTTTGGTAAATTTTCTAGGATAATCATCTTAAATAAAGAGTTTTAGTATTTTTTATTATCTAGCAAATGCTTCAAAAATTTTTAAAATCGGATAAACCATTGATGAATTATATCCATTTGAAATTTTCTTGGTGTCAGTGGAGGCTTTGGACGTCGACCTGGAACTCCAGACTCGATATCTTTGGATCTATATGAGTTAGAGTCATGAAATAAAGTTTGTTCATAAGCAAATGATTTGTTCTATTATACTTGTTAAAACGTTGAAGGCTCTAGGACTATTTGCTACAAAGATATTCAGCATGTTACCTAAAAGGTTCTTGGGACACTCGGCCTGAGCCAAAAAAGTCTCATATCTTTTTTGGAAAATTTTCTAGGATCGTCATCTTAAAATAAGAGTCTTAGTACTTTTAATTATCTAGCAAATGCTTTAAAAAATTTTAAAATCGGATAAACCGTTAATGAGTTACATCCATTTGAAATTTTCTTGGTGTCAGTTGAGGCTTTGGACGTCTACCTGGAAATCCAGACTCGGTATTTTTGGATCCATATGAGCTAGAGTCATAAAATAAAGTTTGTTCACAAGGAAATGATATGTTCTATCATACTTCTTATAACCTTGAAAGCTCTAGGACGATTTGCTACAAAGATATTCATCATGTTATCTAGAAGGCTAATGAGACACTCGGTCTGAGCAAAAAAAGCCTCATATCTTTTTTGGTAAATTTTCTAGGACAATTATTTTAAACTATTAGTTATACTATTTATAATTATCTAGCAAATGCTTTAAAAATCTTTAAAATCGGATAAACCGTTGATGAATTACATCCATTTGACATTTTCTTGGTGTTAGTGGAGGCTTTGGACGTCGACCTGGAACTCCAGACTCGATATCTCTAGATCTATATGACCTAGAGTCATAAAATTAAGTTTATTCATAAGCAAATTATTTGTTCTATCATACTTCTTATAACCTTGAAAGCTCTAGGACGACTTGTTACAAAGATATTCATCATGTTACCTAAAAAGCTCATAAGACACTCGGCCTGAGCCAAAAAAGTCTCATATCTTTTTTGCTAAATTTTTTAGAATAATCATCTTATATTAAGAGTTCTAGTACCTTTTATTGTCTAGCAAATACTTTAAAAATTTTTAAAATCGGATAAACTGTTGATGAGTTACATCCATATAAAATTTTCTTGATGTCAGTATAGGCTTTGGACGTCTACCTGGAAATCCAGACTCGATATTTTTGGATCTTTATGAGCTAGAGTCATAAAATAAAGTTTGTTCACAAAGAAATGATATGTTCTATCAAACTCCTTATAACCTTGAAGGATCTAGGACTATTTGCTACAAAGATATTCATCATGTTACCTAAAAGGCTCATGAGACACTCGGCCTGAGCCAAAACAGCCTCATATCTTCTTTGGTAAATTTTTTAGGATAATCATCTTAAATTAAGAGTTGTAGTATCTGTAATTATCTAGCAAATACTCTAAAAATCTTTAAATTCGGATAAACCGTTGATGAGTTACATGCATTTGAAATTATCTTGGTGTCAATGGAGGCTTTGGACGTCGACCTAGGACTCCAGACTCGATATCTCTGCATCTATATGAGCTAGAGTCATGAAATAAAGTTTGTTCACAAGCAAATGATTTATTCTATAATACTTGTTATAACCTTAAAGGCTCTAAGACTATTTGCTACAAAGATATCCATAATCTTATCTAGAAATCTTTTAAGACACTCGGCCTGAGCTCAACAACTCTTATATCTTCCCTGGTAAAAATTCTAGGATAATTATTTTGGATTGGAAGTTATAGTACTTGTAATTATCTAACAAATAGTCCAAAAATTTTCAAAATCGGATAAATTGTTAATGAGTTACATCCATTTGAAATTTTCTTGATGTCAGTGGAGGCTTTGGACGTCGACCTGGAACTCTAGACTCGATATCTCTGAATCTATATGACCTAGAGTCATGAAATAAAGTTTGTTCACAAGCAAATGATTTGTTCTCATACTTGTTATAATCTTAAAAGCTCTAGGACGATTTGCTACAAGGATATTCATCATACTGTCTAGACAGTTCATGAGACACTCGGCTTGAGCCAAAAAATCCTCATATCTTTTTTGGTAAATTTTCTAGGACAATCATCTTAAATTAAGTGTTGTACTACTTTTAATTATCTAGCAAACGATTTAAAAATTTTTGAAATCGGATAAACCGATGATGAGTTACATCAATTTGAAATTTTCTTGGTGTCAGTGGAGGCTTTAAATGTCGACCTGGAACTCCAGACTCGATATCTCTGGATCTATATAAGTTAGAGTCATGAAATAAAGTTTGTTCACAAAAAAATTATTTGTTCTATCATACTTGTTATAACCTTAAAAGCTCTAGGACAATTTTTTACAAAGATATTCATCATGTTATCTCGAAGTCTCAAGAGACACTCGGTCTGAGCCAAAAAAGTCGCATATCTTTTTTGGTAATTTTTTTAGGACAATCATCTTAAATTAAGAGTTATAGTACTTGTAATTATCTAGCAAATATTCTAACAATTTTTAAAATCGGATAAACCGTTGATGAGTTAGATATCCAACATATTGTCTAGGAGGCTCATGAGACATTTGGCCTGAGCCAAAAAACTCTCATATCTTTTTTGGTAAATTTTCTAGGACAATCATCTTAAATTAATAATTTTACTATTTATAATTATCTAGCAAATGCTGTAAAAATCTTTAAAATTGGATATACTGTTGATGAGTTACATCCATTTTAAATTTTCTTGGTGTCAGTGGAGGCTTTGGATGGCGACCTGGAACTCCAGACTCGATATCTCTGGATCTATATGAGCTAGAGTCATGAAATAAAGTGTGTTCACAAGCAAATCCTTTGTTCTATCATACTTATTATAACCTTGAAGGCTCTAGGACTATTTGCTACAAAGATATTCATCATATTGTCTAGATGGTTCATGAGACACTCAAAACGAGTCAAAAAAGTCTCATATCTTTTTTGGTATATTTTCTAGGACAATTATCTTAAATTAATGGTTATACTATTTACAATTATCTAGCAAATACTTTAAAAATCTTTAAAATTGGATAAAGCGTTAATGAGTTACATCCATTTGAAATTTTCTTGGTGTCAGTGGAGGCTTTGGACGTCGACGTAGACTTCCAACCCCGATATCTCTGAATCCAGTTGAGCTACAGCAATAAAATAAACATATTTTTTTAAAGAAAGCCGTTTATTTACTCGTTAACACTGATATCCCTTCTCAATGCTCTAAATATAATTTTAACAACAATTTACAATTTTACTAATCGACCTCTTAGTTATCCTACAGACCGATAAGGAAAGGATATTTTCAAATAATTTATACACGTAATAAAAAAAATATTTTTCTCGTTTTTACCGTAATATTTTCCCCTCTGACGTCCTGGATTAAGGCGTCTTACGGGATTACGTCGTTGTTGTATATAGAAAAGAAAAACGTTTAATCGGATTATTTTATCACATCCATGTAGAATCAATTACGAGAATTGGGGGAAAATATAATTCAGCGGATTATGGAAATATGGGGTTTTTTTGTATAAAATTGAATACATTTTGCTAATTTCCAGATTATCCAGGCAGGTATTTGTTTTTTTAAAAATTGGGCAAATGTTCCTTTAAGAAAAAAAAAATGGAGATATACAATAGAAGTTTGATGCTTATTAATGTATCTCTATCCTAGTTTAGCTTATCATAAAATAATAAAAGGACATTTTCGTTAATGTAGTTAGATATACTATGTCACACTATTTCCAGAATGTGTATTAAAAAAAAATCATTCTATTACTCTCTTATGTAATCCCTGAGACTAAAAGGGCCATATGGACATAAAACTTTAAATAACATAAAAGTTTACCAAAATTTGATAATCCCATAAAACAAATATTAAATTCTAATGATCGAATGGTAGTTTTTAATTAAAAACTTCATTATAGGCAACCCAATCGAACTCGCTTAATCAAAAACCAATATTGACCCAATATTATCACTTTAATAACTAAGTTTCCTTTTATTTGTTTTTTTTTTTTGAAAATTTCCGTTTGCTTATAAGGCCAAGGCGTGAAGTTTTTTAATTAGAACGTGAAGAGTACGGTGCGAAGTGGGGCCGAGGGAGATCCGACTTTCTCGTGTTTGATTTTAAAGCGCGGAATGTTTTGCAAGTTTCCGTTTGACTTTGAACCGTCGAGTTTCTTGTTTATTCGGCGCCATTTAGTGGGAAAACTTTTCAGCATTTAATAGTTTTTTTTGAAAAGGGATTTAATTTTTATTTAATTCGAAGAAGAAGTAGAGGAAGTTTTTCTCCGATAAATATTCATAAGTGAGAACTTAATTTGTTTTTATTTTTCAGATGACGAGAGTGGGGAGAAGTCTGTGTCGGTCTTATTGGCCGGAGAAGAATCCGAGCTGACCTTTATCGATTTTGCTACGATGGACTTATCGGTAAGTAGACAGTGGAAAAGATTCACTTAATTTATCCAAGAGTTTTTATTAGTTGATATTCAAACTGATGAGGATTGTGAAACTTTAAATAAAATCTGTTTGTATCAAAGTGTGTTCATTGCTTAGTGAAAATTGTTCAGATTTTACTTTAGTTTGTACTGATAGCTAGAGAATACTTTTATGATTAACTAAAAAAATATACTAGAACTGTAAGTATAGCAGAAGATTTTTTATGAGTCATTAAAGAATTATAAGTATTTAACATGTAATATTCAAAACGATAGTGGTCATGAATTTTCAAACTAATTCTGTTCTAGTGTTCACTGTTCAGTGAAAATTAGTCCGATTTCACTCTAGTTTCCACTAGAGGCTACAGAACACTCAGAGTATTATTTTAATATAATTATCTATATGTATATTAATCAATATTTAATACAAAAATAATGCTATTAGATTGGTATTATGAACATAAAACGGTGATTTTTCAAAAGAATTTCCCACTGGGCAAATGTTTGGGGTGGGTGGGGGGCTAAGGGTTGTCTTAATGAAAGACAATGCTCTTGCAGAAAATACATATTTCATACTTAATTTAATTACACTGTTTATTTAAATTTGATATAACTTTATATATAAATATTTAGTATAAAAACAACCTTATTAGATTGGATAATATGGACGAAAAACAGTGATTTTTTAAAAGAATTTTAACAAATATGTATAATTCCTACTAAGGCTCTATATTAAATTTGTATCTAAATTACGTTTGTGTTGTGTCAAAGAATAATAAAGGAAAGTTTATAAGAGAGAGATCAGACCAAGTGAGTTACTGACTGACGTAGATAAAAATGACAGTACTTGGGGAGAATAAAATGAAACAGAGAGAATATGATGGAGGCACGTGAATGATATAGAAAAAGACAGATAAAGAAAAAGATGAAAAGACGATGATAAGAGATTGCATTGACTAGATGTTGAATAAAGAAGGTGAAAGTTAGCGTAAGATGATCCAGAGAATAATAAAGGAAGCATGTGAGAGATAAGAGAAGGAGAGAGAGAGATAGGAATAAGCTGTCTTAAAGCACTTAACTCCCTGGAAGAAATAATCAAATTATTCTAGGCAGTTTTTCTAAATTTCTGAAAAAACGTCAAGGAAAAAAATTAATAATTTTTAATAAATTTAGATATTCAAATAAACGGATATTTCCTGATCCTTAAACTGCCTAGTAATTTTCCAAAACTATGGAAATATCACTTGTTTTTTCTGGTATGGTAATTATTTAGAAATTAAAAAAAAACCGTTAATTTTCGTGACAATTTGTCAAAAACATGATTTCTTTTTAATTGTTTAGACAAAATTGTTATGTTTTTGGATTTTTGAAAGAAATTCGGAAGAACTGTTTTCATAGCATTTTTTTAGAAACTTAATAAAATTATTGGCTTTTTTAACAATTTTTTACAAACTTTATAAAATTGCTGACAATTTTTCCTAAATAAAAACAAAAATTGTTAATTTTTGAAGTAAATTTTTAGAAATTCGTAAAAAATTGTTATTTTTTCTGGTAATTGTTTAAAATTTGAAAAAAAAAATTTATTTTATACAACTGCTTGAAGAATTTAGTTATTTCTTCCAGGCAATTGAGTGCTTTAAACAGCTGTAAGACTCACTAAAGAAGACAATAAATAATTATGAGTATTTATTATTTAATATTTAAATTGATAATGGTCATGTATTTTCAAACAAATTATGTTTTTATAAAAGTTTTCACTTCTTAGTGAAAATTGGTCTGATTTTACTCTGGTTCCCACTGGTGGCTAGAAAACACTTTAAGGTATAATTTAAATAAATACACTAAGATACTAATTACCGTAAAAGGTTTTTTTCAAGTGTCTCTAAAGAATAGATCAAATAAGTAGTATGAGTCTTTTAACATTGACATTCAAATTGATGCGGGCTACGAATTTTCGAACAATGTGCGGTTTTAATAAAGTGTTTACTGTTTAGTGAAAAGTGGTCCGATTTTACTGTAGTTTACACTAGTGTCTAGAGAACAGTTAAACATTAATTGCAATTTTGACTAAGTTATCGATGATAGTACCTTGCATATTATAGTTATTAAATGTCTTTTTAGAATAATGAAATACACTTAAAAGAAAATATACATAAATCTCCTTTTAATTAAGGTAAAGCTATTTTGTATTTCGGTAATATAAAAAGATAATTTATAAATAATATAAAAATATAATATGTATTAAACAAAATTTTGTCAAAATAAGATTTATTTCGTAAAATTCTATGGTGTTGTTTAAAAATTCGTGGCCCTCATCGATTTGGATATTAATGGCAAATATTCGTAACTGATAAGTAATTTAGTAGAAAGAAACGTATTTGTTCAGATTGGGGATTGTTCAGAAATTTGAAAAAACTGTAACTGCAACTTTCCTTAATAATTTTTTAAAAATTGCCTAAGTTTTTTACAAACGAGAGAAAATTGTTCATTTTCCAAGTAATTTTTCAGAAATATGAAAAAATTTATTTGATTGCCTCGGCAACTCCGGAAATCGGAAAATCAATATTTCTGTGACATTTGTATAAATATTTGGTGAAATTAATTATTTTCCTGGCAATTGAAAACTTAGGTTCTAGGAATTATCCCTAAATTTATAATTTTTTTTTTTTTTTAATGCGAAATTCATTATACAGGGTGTCCATTTATAAACTGACACATTTTAACTGCTTATAAGTCGAGAACGGAAAATGACAACAATGTGCGGTTTTCACAGAACTTTATCAATATTTTTCAAGTTTTTTTTGACAGTGTTTCCAAGTTTCAAAATTTACCTGAAATAGGAGGAAAAAAATTGATGATTTTCAAAGGCCGATATCTCAAAAATTTTAAATGTAACACCCTGTACTTTTTAATTTCACATGAAAGCCTGTTAAATATCCTTTCCGAAAATGTATAAATTGTCTTAAATTGATTATTTTTTTTACAGAGCCAATTTTAGTAAATGACACCTTTTTGAAAATTTTCCTAGAATACTTATTCAGTGATTGATGAACATTTTCTGGTAATTGCCTATGTATCGCTTTAGCATGATCATAATTAAATAATTTGCGCTATTGCCATGTCTATAAAAATTATTTATTCTATGTATTAAATTACAACTATTTACAACAATGTTAACAACAAACAATTGAAGAAATTAATTTTAATTTATAACTAATAAATTAACTGCTGAATATGACCCCCATTTTGCTCGGAACACAAATGTAGACGAAGAAATAAGTTGCCGAAGGCGGTTTGTAGCATTCGCGGTGTAATTTGGTTGAAAACGTTTACTATGTTGTTGCGCAGTTTATCCAAATTTCTTGGGGTTGGATTGTAGCAACGCTCTTTTACATATCCCCATATACAAAAATCTGGAATGTTTATATCGGGAGAATAAGGTGCCCACTCGATTGGACCTGTTATCGCCCTATCAATCTGTTTCCAAAAGTAATATCTAAGGAATCCCTTGCGACCCTGGAGAACCTCTTGCTGGAAGTAGACCGTGTCTAAAATTCCATGCTGCTGAAGTTGAGAATAAAAAAACCTTTCCAACATATCGGTGTAATTATTTCCATTCACTGTTGCTTCTTGAAAAAAAAAATGGCCCATAAATTTTAGATTTCGATACTGCACACCATACGTTCAGCTTAGGAGAATCTCTTTCAAATTCGTTATACGCTCGAGGATTTTCATCTCCCCAAATTCGGCAGTTCTGCTTATTTAACTGATGTGAAATGTTGCCTCATCAAACATTATTAAATTGGTATTCGGCTCATTTCTAAAAAGATCTAGTAGTGTTTCCCACATTAAATATCTTTTTTCAAGGGCGCAATTTTCTATTTTTTGGAAAGTTTGAATTTTGTAGGGTTTAAACTTAATTATTTTTAGAATTTTATGTACTTTACTTTTTGACATATTTGTCGTTTGAGCTATCTTCCTAATAGATATTTGGTTATTGCTTAAGGACAACACTTCTTTTACCAGCAAAATATCATCCGACAGATTATCTTATGCATTTAGATTTATTATAACTTTTCTTTTAACTGTTCCCTCCTGGGAAAATTGGCGTACCCAATGAAGTATAGAATTGCGTGAAGGTGGAGCTCTTTCAAAAAACAGCCTAAATCTTCTTCTCGTCTGCGTAACTGATTTACTAAATAATAACACGCAACGTGCCTTTTCCCGGGTGGTAAACATATTTAAACCTTTCAAAATATTTAAAAAATGCAAAAATACATATAGAAATCAAATTATTGGGGCTGCCCAACAAATGACGTTAAAAAGATTTGACAGTAGTTGAAGCCCATAAAAAAAATTGTGCAACTCACAGCCTCCTTGACAAGCTACGATTGTTATTATTGTCACTTGATACCGAGAATGTTATTTAATAGGTATTTATTGTAGGAAAATTTTCAAAAAGATGTCATTTATTAAAATTGGCTCTGTAAAAAAAAAATAATGAATTTAAAACAATTTATACTTTTTCGGAAAGGGGATTTAACAGGCTTTCATGTGAAATTAAAAAGTACAGGTTGTTACATTTCAAATTTTTGAGAAATCGGCCTTTGAAAATCATCAATTTTTTTCCTCCCATTTCAGATAAATTTTGAATCTTGGCAACACTGTCAAAAAAAACTTTAACAATATTGATGAAGTTCTGTGAAAACCGCACATTGTTGTCATTTTTCGTTCTCGACTTATAAGCAGTTAAAATGTGTCAGTTTATAAATGGACACCCTGTATTATAAGCCGACCTTACATTTAAACTTGAAATTAAATAAAACCCCACTCGGGGCGCTTTAATATATTATAAAAATCGAACGTTTGACGTGGTTTATACGATATTATGCAGGGATTAAAGCCACTCGAAAAGCAATAACGCTTGCGTAAGGGCCTTCCTCCCTTCGGTTCAGATTAAATAACTGCGTAGAGAAAGGGCGGAAATTCTAATGGTGAAATTGGAAATGCGTAAAGCATTTAATGGGATTTTTATTGTATATTTTGTAATTTATTTTTCAATGGTTTCATTGGGTTAGGTCCTTAAAAATGTGGACAAGATAGGGTCTTTTTTGTACAATAAACTAATAAAATCAACTATTGTATTTTTTTCTTATAAAACTTGCCATTTTTAGGGTCAAAACACTTCACAATCTGAAACTGAATAATTTGTCCCTAATACTGTACTGACGGCACCTTTTTCAATTAATTTTTTTTTGCTAAATTTAATTGTTTTCTTTTTCCTGTAATTTTTAGCCGGATTCTTTGGTAAAAAAATACACGGATCCGCACGCGTATTGCGTGGTTTATAACTGTGCGGACCACACCAGTTTCGAATGTGCCGAGAAAATTCTGCAGAACTTATGGACTTTGGATACGATCGGTACGAAAGCGGTCATCCTGGTGGCCAATAAAGTGGATCTGGTACGATCCAGAGTCGTCACCACCGAAGGTACGTAAAACTGCTTCATTTTGGGATTTACCAGTTACACACCATAACCTTAGGCTACATATAATAAAATGTGTAATGTTTATTAACATTTTTTAATAAGCTATTGGTTACATCAACTTCTAAAAACTCAGTTTAAATGATGTTTTGGTAGGTACAGTAACCCTATATCTACCCTATTTATTATCTAAAAATATAATATACACACAAAAAAAAATATTAAAGCTTAACTAAACTAATATATCTCCAAACTGACTAATAAAATGTAAATAGTCAAAATACTAGGTGTTGTCTCGGGTGGCATTTTTTTGGTTTATTTATTTGCTCGAATTTATTTTATTAATTTTTTTTTAAGTTATTGAAAGTGTTTCATTTTTAAGTCCTATCTACAATACCTGCCAGTTTCCCCCAAATGGTTTCAACAAAAATTTAAAGTGAATTTGAATTTTTCCTTGGCAACTATTGTCAAGGTGATTTTAAAGTCTAGGTCTTTTTCCTAATGGACTTCCCTATTCGATATCGGACTCAAAAAAGGGAAAAAAAGTAAACGTTTAAAAAAAAAATTATGCCTAAAAAGTGGCCAAATATCGGTTTTTTAAATTCATTTTTAATGAAAAAAAGTTGAAGTGGGGTTAATTTTTGTAGCAATGGCTCACATTAATATTGTTCTCTTTTAAGGGTTTCTAGTTTTAAAATATGAATTAGTGATGATGTTCTTCTAGGGCGAAACATGGACCTAATGAATTTTTCGTTTGTTTACTTATTAAATTAGGAATTTAATATTTTAGTTTTTTTATTGCATATTTTATTTGGTACTTTTTTTTCACTTTTTTACTTTGTATATTTTTTTTTTTGAAATCTGAGATAAGTTTATAAAAATTTTGATCAACATTATTGTAACTCAAAAACGAAAAAAGTGACACTTTTGAAAATTTGTACAATTACTGACCTTTTAAATCAGTTAGATACATATTTCAGCGTTTTTTGAAAAATGTACAAGAAGTTGATAAAAAAAAATTTATTTATAAAATTGAATTTTTCTCTTAGAAATTTTAACGACATGCCCATAACTCAAAAGCCAATAAAGCTACATCGCTGAAAATTTGCACAGTTACTGCCCTTTAAAATTCTTTAGAAACCTATTTCGGCGTTTTTTAAAAAATGTGCAAGAAGTTGATAAAAAAATTTTTTTCTTAAAAAATTGAATTTTTCTCTTAGAAATTGTACTAACTTGCCCATAACTCAAAAACCAATAAAGCTACGTTGCTGAAAATTTGCACACTTACTGCCCTTTTAAATTGATTAGACACCTATTTCAGCGTTTTTTGAAAAATGTACAAGAAGTTGATAAAAAAAAAATTATTTAAAAAATTGAATATTTCTCTTAGAAATTTTAACGACATGCGCATAACTCAAAAACCAATAAAGCTACATTGCTGAAAGTTTGCACAGTTACTGCCCTTTTAAATTGATAAGACACCTATTTCAGCGTTTTTTGAAAAATGTACAAGAAGTTGATAAAAAAAAATTTATTTATAAAATTGAATTTTTCTCTTAGAAATTTTAACGACATGCCCATAACTCAAAAGCCAATAAAGCTACATTGCTGAAAATTTGCAAAGTTACTGCCCTTTTAAATTGATTAATCACCTATTTCAGCGTATTTTGAAAAATGTACAAGAAGTTGATAAAAAAAAATGTATTTAAAAAATTGAATTTTTCTCTTAGAAATTTTAACGACATGCCTATAACTCAAAAACCAATAGAGCTACATTGCTGAAAATTTACACAGTTACTGCCCTTTTAATTTACTAGACCCCTATTTCAGGGTTTTAAAAAAAAAACATACAAAGAATTGAGAAAAGGCATATTTTTTAAAAATTTTCCATATCAGTTCCTTTCACCTCCTTTTTCACTAATCTTTTAGGAGGTCAACAATTTTTGAATTTTTTGTCCGGTTATTAAAGCACGTATCCACTGTGCCGGTCGTTTCTAGTCAAAATCATAAGGGATTTGTTGCTTGTCCCTTTTAGATAACTTTTCTCGAAATATATTACTACCATAAGGGAGGTTATATAGCGAAAATACCCTCTATAAATAATTTCGACGTTAAGAAACCCCTCGAATCGATTTCTTAACCTACAGACTGCCGAGGGCAACGAATTCCCCAACGATTATAATGATCAAAGGTTAAAACGACTGTTTGCGATTAACGAAAAAGGTAAAAGGAAAACTCCCAGAAAAAAGGTTAAAAAGGCCCTTTTAAAGGGACAAGGCTCTCGTCGAGATTGATTGAAGGGTAAAAGGCCTTTTAGGAATTTGACAGAAAACTGATTTAGGATTAAACTGAAAAAATGGCAGCAAAAATTCTTATCATAACTCGAGAATAATTCGATGAAAAGACAAAGGAAATTGTAATTTCGAAGCAAAAGATGACTGAACCGAAGTCGAGTTTGCTCATTTTAATAATGAAAATTGCGAGGAAACGATTTCTTGAGGGTATTTGTCTCTCTGTATTTTTAAGGTGGGAAAATGAACAAAAAAACAACAAAAAAATTAAAAAGAAAAATCCTTAAGTTTGTCGCTATGTCGCGACTCGAATATTAAATTGCGAAATGGATTTTGTCGCTAAGAGTCTAGTTTTGCTTCTTGGCTTTACGTTACACGAAATACGAATATTAAATAAAATATTTGACAGAAAATGGAGTTTATCGTTTTATTTATATTTTGATGCTTATAAATTTAGTATTTTTTTATATGTGGGATTTTTGGAGTGGTGTTGCAAAATTATCTTTTACTCTCAGTTACTTTTAACTTACTAGGTATATATTTTTTTGGAAAAACTATCTAAAACGTGTTTAACTATTTTTTAAAGAAGCAATATTGGTACAGATTTTTAACATTATAGTTTTGGTGGTTCTTGAGTTATGAGCATATCGTTAAAATTTCTAATAGAAAAATTAAATTTTTTAAATAATTTTTTTTTTATCAACTTCTTGTACATTTTTCAAAAAACGCTGAAATAGGTATCTAATCGATTTAAAAGGGCAGTAACTGTGCAAATTTTCAGCAATGTAGCTCTATTGGTTTTTGAGTTATGGGCATGTCGTTAAAATTTCTAAGAGAAAAATTCAGTTTTTTAAATAAATTTTTTTTTATCAACTTCTTGTAAATTTTTCAAAAAACGCTGAAATAGGTGTCTAATCAATTTAAAAGGGCAGTAACTGTGCAAATTTTCAGCAATGTAGCTCTATTGGTTTTTGAGTTATGGGCATGTCGTTAAAATTTCTAAGACTAAAATTCAATTTTTTAATTAAATTTTTTTTTTATTAACTTTATATTCATTTTTCAAAAAACGCTGAAATAGGTATCTAATCAATTTAAAAGGGCAGTAACTGTACAAATTTTCAGCATTTTAGCTCTATTGGTTTTTGAGCTATGGGCATGTGGTTAAAATTTCTAAGAGAAAAATTCAATTTTTTAAATACATTTTTTTTATCAACTTTTTGTACATTTTTCAAAAAACGCTGAAATAGGTGTCTAATCAATTTAAAAGAGCAGTAACTGTGCAAATTTTCAGCAATGTAGCTTTATTGGTTTTTGAGTTATGGGCATGTCGTTAAAATTTCTAAGAGAAAAATTCAATTTTTTAAAAACATTTTTTTTTTATCAACTTCTTGTACATTTTTCAAAAAACGCTGAAATAGATATCTAATTGATTTAAAAGGGCAGTAACTGTGCAAATTTTCAGCAAAGTAGCTTTATTGGTTTTTGAGTTATGGGCATGTCGTTAAAATTTCTAAGAGAAATATTCAATTTTTTAAATTATTTTTTTTTATCAACTTCTTGTACATTTTTCAAAAAACGCTGAAATAGATGTCTAATCAATTTAAAAGGGCAGTAACTGTGCAAATTTTCAGCAATGTAGCTCTATTGGTTTTTGAGTTATAGGCATGTCGTTAAAATTTCTAAGAGAAAAATTCAATTTTTAAAATAATTTTTTTTTATCAACTTCTTGTACATTTATCAAAAAACGCTGAAATAGGTGTCTATTCAATTTAAAAGGGCAGTAGCTGTGCAAATTTTCAGCAATGTAGCTCTATTGGTTTTTGAGTTATGGGCATGTGGTTAAAATTTCTAAGAGAAATATTCAATTTTTTAAATAATTTTTTTTTTATCAACTTCTTGTACATTTTTTAAGAAACGCTGAAATAGGTATCTAATCAATTTAAAAGGGCAATAACTGTGCAAATTTTCAGCAATGTATCTCCATTGGTTTTTAAGTCATAGGCATGTCGTTAAAATTTCTAAGAGAAAAATTTAATTTTTTAAATAATTTTTTTTTTATCAACTTCTTGTACATTTTTCAAAAAAAAGCTGAAATAGTTGTCTAATTAATTTAAAAGGGCAGTAACTGTGCAAATTTTCAGCAATGTAGCTTTATTGGTTTTTAAGTTATGGGCATGTCGTTAAAATTTCTAAGAGAAAAATTCAATTTTTTAAATACATTTTTTTTTATCCACTTCTTGTACATTTTTCAAAAAACGCTAAAATAGGTGTCCAATCAATTCAAAAGGGCAGTAACTGTGCAAATTTTCAGTAATGAAGCTTTATTGGTTTTTGAGTTATGAGCATGTCGTTAAAATTTCTAAGAGAAAAATTCAATTTTTTAAATTAATTTTTTTTATCAACTTCTTGTACATTTTTCAAAAAACGCTAAAATAGATGTCTAATCAATTTAAAAGGTCAGTAACTGTGCAAATTTTCAGCAATGTACCTCTATTGGTTTTTGAGTTATAGGCAGGTCGTTAAAATTTCTAAGAGAAAAATTCAATTTTTTAAATAATTTTTTTTTATCAACTTCTTGTACATTTATCAAAAAACGCTAAAATAGGTGTCTAATCAATTTAAAAGGGCAGTAACTGTGCAAATTTTTAGCAATGTAGCTCTATTGGTTTTTGAGTTATGGGCATGTGGTTAAAATTTCTAAGAGAAATATTCAATTTTTTAAATAATATTTTTTTTATCAACTTCTTGTACATTTTTTAAGAAACGCTGAAATAGGTATCTAATCAATTTAAAAGGGCAGTAACTGTGCAAATTTTCAGCAATGTAGCTCTATTGGTTTTTGAGTTATAGGCATGTCGTTAAAATTTCTAAGAGAAAAATTCAATTTTTTAAATAATTTTTTTTTATCAACTTTATGTCTATTTTTAAAAAAACGCTGAAATAAATGTCTAATCAATTTAAAAGGGCAGTAACTGTGCAAATTTTCAGCAATGTAGCTTTATTGGTTTTTGAGTTATCGGCATATCGTTAAAATTTCCAAGAGAAAAATTCAATTTTTTAAATTAATTTTTTTTTTATCAACTTTTTGTACATTTTTCAAAAAACGCTAAAATAGGTGTCTAATCAATTTAAAAGGGCAATAACTGTGCAAATTTTCAGCAATGTAGCTCCATTGGTTTTTAAGTCATAGGCATGTCGTTAAAATTTCTAAGAGAAAAATTTAATTTTTTAAATAATTTTTTTTTTATCAACTTCTTGTACATTTTTCAAAAAACGCTGAAATAGTTGTCTAATCAATTTAAAAGGGCAGTAACTGTGCAAATTTTCAGCAATGTAGCTTTATTGGTTTTTGAGTTATCGGCATATCGTTAAAATTTCTAAGAGAAAAAATCAATTTAAAGAAAAAAAAATGTTATCAACTTTTTGTATATTTTTCACAAAATGCTATAACAAGTATTTTAGATAAATAAATGGAGGATTAAAAAAATCGTCACTTTTCAATATTCAATGCATTTAAATAATCACTAATAACGTGACGAATACGTGGTACATTTGGCACCCAACATTGTGGGCAATTACTTCAATATTTTGTCAAATTAAGTGAATTCTTTAAACTTCCAGAGGTAATTTCTTCATTTTAAAATATGTCTGGAAACAATGCTAAAATAGGTGTCCAATAATATTATTATAAAAAGCTGTGTCCCGATTTTGAGACCTCTAGCTCTTTTGGTTCCAGAGATATAAGCATTCGATCTCTAGGAATTTCAATAATTTTAAAGAAAAATTACTTCAATTTCCAGGGATTATTTATTCTTTTTATAAAATGTCTGGAAAAAATGCTGAAATTTGTGTTCAATGGTTTTATTATAAGAAGTTGTATTTCAATTTTCAGAGCTCTAGCCCTTTTGGTTCCAGAGATACGAGCATTTTATCTGTGGAGATTTCAATATTCTTATAAAATTGGAAAAATGCTGAAATAGGAAATTCTGAATAGAAGAAACCCTCGAAAAACCATTATTGAGTTAAAATTTTCGCACTAATATCAATTTATTTAATTAGAGTTAAAATGTCTATACTTAACCAAAAATTAAGGAAATATTTATGTGCGTCTTTTGTTCTTTGTAATATCTAATTACTGTAATGTAGTGTACGATTTTTTTAATTGATTAAGAGGATAAATCTCGTATTAAAGCAACTCTAACTAAATAAAAGTAACTCTATACATTGGAAAATCGTCGAACCTAATTGAAAATATTAAATAATAAAGAAATAAATAAAGTTCAATATCTCCGCAATTATACCGAGTTATCTAGTAACATTTGTAGTGCGTATTCGATAAGAAACCAACAAAAATTTTTTCTAAAGTGTGCGTTTCGAGTTAGAACTTATTTTTTTTTAAAAAACCTTCCTGTAACCCAAAAATCGGAAAAGTTCCACTCAAAATGTACAGGGAGTTGAAAAAAGTATCATCAACTCCTGCAGATTACTTCTCGAAATTCCAAATTTCGTTTAGCTTCCCAACATTTCAACGTTTTATCCGCGTAGAATTTAATTTTTTTAAGTGCTTAAGCCTCCCATAAAGCCTTCACTTTCAAATTACCTTTTTCACTTTAAACTTCCCCGAGTCACCCTCCACTTACTAATTGTAATCCGACAAAAGCAAACGTTGGGCCTCCATTCAACTTTTAAGAATTAATTAAAGCAAAATAACGTTTAAAACTCTCTCCATGGAGACATAATTGAATTCCCGGTAAATATATTGCCAGAGACACTTTCACGGGGGAATAATAATTCTAGAAAATTTCACTTTGGGACCTTAAAAATACTCGACTTTTAAGCTTGAAATAACCCAAGAAAAGTTCTCGATTTAAAATTGTTTTCTCAATATTCTGCTCTTAATAATAATAATAATCGTTAAAACCGAGTATATCAACGGAAATCCAGCTGCCCCAACAAGGAACACTTGCTGCGGAGATAATACGCATTATATTAATTATTGTGTCAACAAAATTTAATTACCAGGGAGATTAGGGCTTTAGAATACCTCACAATAGGATTACACGAACGGATTATGTTTATGTAAACCCTTTTATAATTTTGAAAAAGTACTTATTCAAATCGCCTTGCATATAACGTTGGATCAAAGGACTATTTTAGTCCTTATTTGCATTTGTTACCTGGAAAATGGCCCTTTGCGTGAGTGAAGTGCCGTTTTGCATCTGTGGGTAATGGTCTCGTTATTGAGGGCTGCAATGGGGGTTTTATTCAGATGTTTTTGCTCTTTTGACGTTATGCTGACGTTTTTCGGGGTGAGAAAGCAGGAAAATGGCGATTTGTTACTTTATTTGCGTATATGAAGTTGAAGGTGTAAGGTTTTATGCTATTTAGAGGAAAATTGAATTGTTAAGTAAAGGGGGATGTTTTCTACATCCCCGTAAATTATTATGCTTTTAAATTCACTAGACACCAATTTCAGCGTTTTTTGAAAAATGTACGAGAAGTTGATAAAAAAAATCCTAAAAAATTGATTTTTTTCTTCTCATAGAAATTTTACCAAATTGCTCATAACTCAAAAACCAAAAAACCTACACTGTTGAAAATTTGCACAATTATTGCTTTTTTAAATTTATAAGAAAACTGTTTTAGCCTTTTGTGAAAAATATACAAAAAGTTGATAAATTTTTTTTCTAAATTAATTTTTTTTTCTTATATATATCTTTTAATCAAAGAACTTCTCAGGGGGAAACTTGATTCACTCTTGGTGGTAAATCGACTTTTGCTTCTTTCTACTATGTTAGATCAAGATTTTCTCCAACTTAACAACCGTTTTTTTAAACAAAAAGAAGGACTAGCAATGGGCTCTTGTTTATCGCCATTTCTTAGTGAAGTATTTCTTAGTAACTTAGAAACAAAAATACCTCTTTTTGTTATCAACTTGCCTATAACTCAACAACTAAGAAGACTATATTGTTGAAAATGTGCATAGTTATTGGTCTTTTAAATTGATTAGACACCTATTTTAGCGTTTTGTAAAAAATTTACAAGAAGTTGATAAAAAAGAAATTCCTAAGAAATTGCATTTTTACCAAATTGCTCATAATTAAAAAACCAAAAAAGCTACAGTGTTAAAAATCTGTACAGTAATTGCTCATTTAAATTTATTAGATACTTGTTGGAACGTGTCTTATTTCCGACCTGCTTGATGTTAGAAAATACTGTCAGATCCAGGGTTTTGCAGACAACACGCAATCTAAATTGATCTTGCTTTATTAGAATAGGTTTAATAGAATAGCTTTTATTTATAAATGTACATACATAATTGAAAAATGCAAATAAGGCCCTTATTTTCAGTGCATATTCAAATAACACAGATTTTCTATTTATAATAGAAGGAAAACAAACGGCAACGTCGTACGACTGCAAACACATTAAAACAAAATTATAATAAAATCATTTCAGCATTTTTTCCAGACATTTGTGAAAAAGCAGAAAAACTGAAGATATTTTTTCTTAAAAATGTTGAAATCCCTAGAGACAAAATGCTCATATCTCTAGAACCAAAAGAGCTAGAGCTCTAAAAATTGACGAACTTTAGAATTTCGAGATGTAGTAATAAATTATACGAACTTCAGGAGTTGTTAAAGCCTTTTTTTAACTCCTTTTATTTTTCGGATGGCATTTTCCTGGTTTTTGAGTTATAGTTGTTATACAAAAATAATGGACATAATAATTTTTTTTAATTAATTATTCTCCAAAAATTCACTCAAAAAAAAATCAGTTTGTTACATATTGGACATAATATACTTCAATTAATTCCTCATCATTTATAATTTTGCTGACGAATACACCAAACTGGAATTATTGTCTTTGAGATTCCATATTCGACCAATTAAGTCCCAACAATTTTTAATGTATTTTCTGAGATCATATGTTTTAAACTTTTAACTGTTTAAATAATGTTTGTATATTAACAAAAAGTCAGGCCAAGATGGAGGCCGAGAAATTGATGGAGCTGCTATTAAGGAAGTTTGACGAGCAAAAAGTAGAAGAAGAAGAACGAGACCGCAAACAGAGAGAAGAGCGAGACAAGAAACAGGAAGATTTACTAAAGACAATTAAATCTGACCTGAAGAAGGAAAATGAAGACCTGATTCGAGCCATGAAAGATGACTTACTTAATTTAAAAGATAATCTTAAAAAGGAGCAGGAGAAACGAGACAGAAAACAAGAGAAACGAGTTTTACAACTTAAAGAAGATCTGAAGGTGAATCAGAAACAATTAATGACTAACTTTGAAGCAACGGTAGAAGAAGAATTGGGGCAAGTACAAAAAAAGATCCAAGAACTAGAGATGAAAGGAAAACGGACTCCTCTTCATCCCGATCCTGGAATGCAAACAATGATGAAAGTAAAGCCACCAAAATTCGACGGCAAAAAAGCATGGAGTACCTATTTGAATCAATTTGAGGCCGCTGCTAGGGGAAATCGCTGGGATAACGAAGAAAATGCTAAGCCTTAGAGGAGGAGCTACAGAAATATTAAGAATGGTGCCATCTGAGGATCAGCTCAATTTCGACGTACTGATGCGTACCTTAGAGATGAAATACGGTGAAGCCCATCTACTAATCTAGAAGACAACATCCCGAGGAAGGACTCCAACAGTTTGAGGCCGATGTTGCTCGATTAGTAAATCTGGCTTATCCTTCAGCTCCAACAGGGTTCCGAGAACAAATTTCTATAAATTGTTTTATTGACGGAGTTCGAGGTCCAGATACTAACCACGTTCTAAGGATGGCTCATCATAAAAGTATATCAGAAGCATTGGCCCATGGACTAGAGTATGAGGCAGCTTTTTAAGCAACTAGAAGGCAGACACGAATAAGACAAATCAAAACTTCGGAAAGTGATCTCGAAGACCGCCTAAAGAAGATTGAATCATTATTAGACAGGAAACCTAAAAGACCATAAGTAGGGGCACCTTAAACGTCAATGCCCCAAGCCTTTAAGAGATCCAAGGAACCAAGAAAACTTCAATTAGTCAGCTTTATGGAGCGCAAGCTGGTTGGGTGCTACCAAGCCCTACGTATAAGACTAAACCGGCTACCACATCCTAGAGAGAGCTTAGTAGTACCGGGAAAAATATGCGGCCGTGAATGTGAGATGGTAGTGGATACAGGATCAAGTCATACTATCGTAAAGCCGAACATCGTAGCACACTGTAGGATTTCAGCACCACCCAATTTAATTCCGGAGTCTGCAAATGGAAAAAGGATCCCGATTCTTGGATTGCATGAAGCTACAGTCACCATTGGCTTAACAACATTCCAACAGCCAGTACTAGTAGCAAAAATCATGGATGATGTCATATTAGGATTAGATCTTATAAATGCTCAGCAGTTTAAAATGGATGTATATAACTGAGAGGAGTTTTATATGAGGAGATTTATATGCACCACCTATATGAAAATAAAGTAAATACCAGAATCGTTAAGTTATTCAAGGATGTTACTATACCAGGAAATTCAGAGGTGGTGGTAATGCTACAACTGGAGGAAAAGAGGGAGAAACTGTTTTGATTGAGCCCATGGAAAACTGCAAACTATATGGTCAAGTAATTTTTCTAGCCAAGCCAATATCTACGCAAAAGAAATCTACTGTTTTGGTTCGAATGGATATGATCAACATCTGAAACAAGGAGAGAACATTGGCGTATGCTTTGAAGTAGTGGCAGTCATGAAAAATGCTGATAGAAGTCATTATTTAAACAGTTAAAAATTTAACGTTTAAAAATTTAAAATACCTGTAATGCTTCATTTACAGGTATTTTAAATTTTTTTAATACGAGATTTATCCTCCTGATTAATTAGAAAAAAACATACACTACATTACAGTAATTAAAATTAGAAAGAACAAGAGATGCACTTAAACTTTTGATTAATTTTTAGTTGAGTAGTGTTTTTTTTAAATTCCATATAAATATTTACGAATTTCAAAAGAAAACTTATTATTAATATTGACAGTTATTGCTATAAAAGTTAACTTTCTTAGTGCAATCTGAATCTTCATAAAGATTTTATAGTGTCTACAAATTATACTTGATTTCCAAGGTACCCCTTTCATTTCAAAGTCCAATATCTCAAAAAACTACTTGAAGCATTCTCATAACACTGAAATCAAAATATTCACTAGAGTATGCGCTATAAATGTTGTTTTGGGTATAATTCTATATAAAAAATAATTTCAAAGATATTGGACTTTCTTTGCAATACTGTCTAAAAAATTATGTTTGTTTTCTAAGGTACTTACTCATTTTAAAGTATATATATATTTCAATTGTAGAACTTTTCTCTTTCTCCTATAGAACTTTCCCTATTTTAGCATTTTATTCAGACTTTTTTTAAAATGAAGAAATTATCCCTGGAAATTGAATAAATTTTTCTTTCTAAATATTGAAATCTATAGCTAAAATGCTCATATTTCTGAAACTAAGAGAGCTAGAGCTATGAAAATTGAAACACAGCTTCTTATAATAAAAACATTAGACACCTATTTCAGCATTTTTTCCAGACATTTTTCAAAAAGAAGAAATTGTCCCTGGAAGTTGAAGAAATTCTTATTTAAAAATATTCAAATTTCTAGAGACAGAATGCTCATATTTCTCGAACCAAGAGATAGAGCTCTGAAAATTAGAACACAGCTTCTTATAATAAAATCATTAGACACCTATTTCAGCATTTTATCCAGACATTTTTCAAAAAGAAAAAATTGTCCCTGGAAGTTGAAGAAATTTTTCTTTAAAACTATTGAAATCCCTAGAGACAAAATGCTTATATCTCTGGAACAAAGAAAGCTAGAGCTTTGAAAATTGGAACACAGCTTCTTATAATAAAATCATTCATTAGACACCTATTTCAGCATTTTTTCCAGTCATTTTTCAAAAAGAAGAAATTGTCCCTGGAAGTTAAAGAAATTTTTCTTAAAAAATATTCAACTTTCTAGAGACAGAATGCTCATATTTCTCGAACCAAGAGAGCTAGAGCTCTGAAAATTAGAACACAGCTTCTTATAATAAAATCATTAGACACCTGTTTCAGCATTTTTTCCAGACATTTTTCAAAAAGAAGAAATTGTCCCTGGAAGTTGCAGAAATTTTTCTTTAAAACTATTGAAATCCCTAGAGACAAAATGCTTATATCTCTGGAACAAAGAAAGCTAGAGCTTTGAAAATTAGAACGCAGCTTCTTATAATAAAATCATTAGACACCTGTTTCAGCATTTTTTCCAGACATTTTTCAAAAAGAAGAAATTGTCCCTGGAAGTTGAAGAAATTTTTCTTAAAAAATATTCAACTTTCTAGAGACAGAATGCTCATATTTCTCGAACCAAGAGAGCTAGAGCTCTGAAAATTGGAACACAGCTTCTTATAATAAAATCATTGGACACCTATTTCAGCATTTTTTCCAGACATTTTTCAAAAAGAAGAAATTGTCCCTGGAAATTAAAGAAATTTTTCTTTAAAACTATTGAAATCCCTAGAGACAAAATGCTTATATCTCTGGAACAAAGAAAGCTAGAGCTTTGAAAATTGGAACACAGCTTCTTATAATAAAATCATTAGACACCTATTTCAGCATTTTTTCCAGACATTTTTCAAAAAGAAGAAATTATCCCTGGAAGTTAAAGAAATTTTTCTTTAAAAATATTGAAATACCTAGAGACAGAATGCTCATATCTCTGGAACCACGAGAGCTAGAGCTCTGAAAATTGGAACACAGCTTCTTATAATAAAATCATTAGACACCTATTTCAGCATTTTTTCCAGACATTTTTCAAAAAGAAGAAATTGTCCCTGGAAGTTGAAGAAATTTTTCTTTAAAAATATTGAAATCCCTAGAGACAAAATGCTTATATCTCTGGAACAAAGAAAGCTAAAGCTTTGAAAATTGGAACACAGCTTCTTATAACAAAATCATTAGATACCTATTTCAGCATTTTATCCAGACATTTTTCAAAAAGAACAAATTATCCCTGGAAGTTAAAGAAATTTTTCTTAAAAAATATTGAAATTTCTAGAGACAAAATGCTCATATTTCTCGAACCAAGAGAGCTAGAGCTCTGAAAATTGGAACACAGCTTCTTATAATAAAATCATTAGACACCTATTTCAGCATTTTTTCCAGACATTTTTCAAAAAGAAGAAATTGTCCCTGGAAGTTAAAGAAATTTTTCTTTAAAAATATTGAAATCCCTAGAGACAGAATGCTTATATTTTTGGAACCACGAGAGCTAGAGCTCTAACAATTGGAAAACAGCTTCTTATATTAAAATAATTAAACACCTATTTCAGCATTTTTTCCAGACATTTTTTAAAATGAAGAAATGACCTTTGAAAGTTTAAAGAATCCACTCAATTTTACAATATATTTAAGTAATTGCCCACAATGTTGGGCGCCAAAAGTACCACGTATTCGTCAAGTTATTAGTGATGGTTCAAATGTATTGAATATTGAAAAGTTAAGGTTTTTTTAATCCTCCATTTATTTATCTAATTTATAGTAAATTTATTTCAATGGTATTTAAATAAATGAGAAGTTTTGTTTTAATATTTAAATAAAACAAACAGTAATTCTCCATTTGTCTATTTTATCTTAAATTTGTTTCAATACTCTTTAAATAAATAAAATGAAATTTTAGGAAAATATTTTAAAAAAATCTTCCACTCGTTTATTTATTTTATAGTTAATTTAATTTAATACTATTAAAATAAATGAAACAAAACATTTAAAAGAAATTTAAATAAAACGAACTGTAATCTTCTATTTATTTATTTATTTATTTAATAATATCTTAGAATGCCTCAGGACTTCTATCTTACTAACAGGTACCCAGGAAGTTACTACTGCAGCATTGACTTGTAATGCTTGATTTTTCCAAAGCATTTAACACCTTAGATCATCATTTTCATTTATTTGACCATGTTTCTCAAACATTCTTTAGATCCTACTTATCTTACAGAAAGCAAATGTAGAAAAGGAGTTCCTCTAGACTCTGGATTTCCGACTTGCTTAATGTTGGAAAATAGTACTGTCAGATCCAGAGTTTTGCAGACGGCACGCAAATGTATCATTTTTTTAAGGCTAAATCCGCATTAGAGGCATTTAATTAAATAAATAAGGATGTGTATGTCAGTATGTAAAACAAGCACTTTTTAATAAAACAAAATAATTTTGGACTATAGGTATTTCCTATTTTGTAATTGTTGATTATTATGGACCTATGAGTGTTTCTCTGTTTATGACTCTTTCTATCACACTATCTAAAATGATCTTGCTTATATTTATTAGAATAGGTTTAATAGAACAGTTTTTATCTATAAATTGACATACATAAATGAAAAATGCTATTAAGGCCCTTATTTTCAATACATATTCAAATAACACAGATAGTGATTTTCTATTTATAATAGAAGGAAAACAAACGGCAACGTCGTACGACTGCAAATACATTGAAACGTCGGTGGGGATCAATCATAACGTGGACGAACTCCTGGTGGGGATTTTGACGCAGATCCGACTGAAACTGGAAAATCCGGAGAGGTCGCGTGACCTATTCCGCAAAAGGAGTTCGTCGAAGAAGAACTTGCACAGGAACCGATCGCCCGCTTCCGGTACCGCCACGCCCACTACTACGGGAAGCGCTCAAAATTCACCTAAGAAGTACAGAGGTACAATATTGAATATTTATATTTTATTTAGGTAATTATACTCAAAGAATTGGAAAAAAAGGAAATTCAACCTGATCTAATAAAAGACAGGCGTTATGACGTTAATGAATTTAAAATTCAAAAAGCACGAAATTCCTTCTTAATAAACAAAAAAAGTTTAAACTAGGTACATTTAAATATCAGAAGTTTAAGAAAAAATTTTGACAGCTTTTTAGCATTTATAGATACCTTTTGTCTTGATAAACTTGACATAATTGTACTGGGTGAAACTAGGCATATTCCAGAAATAAAAAACTTTACTATCCCAGGGGTTTATAACTAATTATAACAATAGTTCAAATAATATTTTTGATGGGTGAATTATGACTTTGATCTTTATCTAAATAATTTACCAAAAAAAGAAGGCATTAGTATTATAATAAGTTAATTTTATATAAGTTATATTTATGTATTTGAAGGTCTTTCCTGCCTTGTAGATGGGTATTTATTTACCTGTATTGTAAAATAAATAAATAAATAAATAATTGGCGACTTCAACATTGACATCTTAAATAAAACAAACATAATAAGCACTAGATATATAAGTATGCTCCTTTACTATGGTTACAGTTCACTTAATCACTCATATACTAGAGTAACACAAGATATATTAAACAAAAACGGTTTAAATTGATGGGTTGTATCACAGACAGTTGCTTTAAAATTGATTCTACGGTGTGTTTTTTGTTAAAAAAATAATATTTTATATATTCTATGTTACCTATGTGTCCTGTAAACATGATTTTTTATGACAAGCAAAATCACACTGTTATGGCCCTGATGAAGCAATAAAATTATTGCGAAACGTTGGCCAGTACATAAAGTGACGTTTGTTTTTATTCCTTCGATCCCATCCCACAACTAAACTCAAGATTTCAAACCTATAGGATCGCAACTAGAATTTATTAAAAGTTACTGTCTGGAAATTAGGTTTTTATTGAAAAAATGATTTTTTTTGTCCAGTTACATGGAAGAAATATCTTGTCCTAATGATACCTTAGAAAATTGATGTTAAGCATAGCTTAGCCAAGCACTCCGTCATATATTATTATCGTCAAATTTTCTAGTAAATTATTGGTTTTGGTATATTTATTAAACTGTAGAATATACGTATATCATATACTAGTCTGTGTACAAATAAGAGGAAATTTCGGCATTTAAAAAAAAATCGTCACGGGATTTACATATCTAGTTTTTAAACTCGATTACTACACGTCAAATATTTGATGGAATTTTTATGAAAAATCCATATTATCCAATATAATAACGCTGTTTTTATACTAAATATTTATATATAAAATAATATCAAATTTAAATAAACAATGATATTTAATTAAATATTGAATATATATATTTAGTGCAAAAAAATGTTTTTTTATCAACACAACCCTTACCCCCCCCACCCACCCCAAACATTTTTTTAGTAAGAAATTATTTTGAAAAATCACCGTTTTTCGTTTAAAATATCCAATCCAATAACACTGTTTTGTATTAAATATTTATTAATAAACATATATATAATTATGTAAAATTTATATAAATAAACTGTGTTACTAGATTAGGTATTAATGGCAAAACCAGCTGTTATTCTGTATGTATGTATAGTAATTTAAAAAAATAATGATTTTTGAAAACAATTTTTTACTGGTAAATAGTGTGGGGTGGGTGGGGGGGTAATGGTAGGATTAATAAAAAACGTTTTTTTTTGCAGAAATTAATTGCCTGTGAAAAAAATGCTTTTTAAGAAAATTATAGGTGAGAATATACGTATATAATACACGATTCTGTATACGTAAGGGAGAGAATTTGGGCATTTAAAAAAATGACACGGGATTTACATATCTAGTTTTTAAACTCAATTACTAAACATCAAATTTTTTATAAAATTCTTCTGAAAAATCACTGTTTTTTGTCCATATTTTCCAATCTAATAACGCTGTTTTTATACTAAATATTTAAATATAGAATTATATCAAATTTAAATAAACAGTGACATTTAGTTAAATATTGAATATATATTTTCTGCAAAAACATTGATTTTCATAAACACAACCCTTAAACCCCCCCACCCACCCCAAACATTTTTTTAGTAAGAAATTCTTTTGAAAAATCACCGTTTTTCGTTCAAAATATCCAATCTAATAGCACTGTTTTTGTATTAAATATTTATTAATAAACATATATATAATTATGTAAAATTTATATAAATAAACTGTGTTACTAGATTAGGTATTAATGGCAAAATCAGCTGTTATTCATGTATAATAATTTAAAAAAATAATGATTTTTGAAAACACTTTTTTACTGGTAAATAGTGTGGGGTGGGTGGGGGGGTAATGGTAGGATTAATAAAAAACGTTTTTTTTTTGCAGAAAATAATTGCCTGTGAAAAAAATGCTTTTTAAGAGAATTATAGGTGAGAATATACGTATACAGGGTGTCTAACATAAGAATCCTAAGCATGGGGATCTCGGTACCTGTTGGAGATACAGCTTCGGTTAAATTAGGAAAAAGTTGTGCACTTTGAAGCGTATATACATGCCGTTGAGAAACTTCAAAAATTTCCATGGCCTGCTGGGATATTTGGAAAAAACGTAAATTTGCCAATATCGATTTTATTTTTTCCTGGCTTTATTTTAAAAGATATCAAGAAACTATTGACACTTTCTCATTGACACTTTTGAAGTAGTACGTGATGGCGCTTTTAAATTTTATATCCGACGTTTCGATTTCGAGAAACCACCATCAACTTTATTTTTTTATATGGCGCGAAAAGAAAGTACACCCTGTATCTGATTCAAAAAAGGAATCTCTTGAAGAAACTCAAAATAATATTTTACAAGCAGTTATTGAAAACCCCGAGATATCAACCAAGCAAATTGAAAAAAATGTAAGAGTGGCCAAATCTACAGCTCAGTTTATTTTACGTAAAAACAGATATCACCCCTACAAATTTAGAATTGGCCAAGGACTTAAACCTGGGGATTTCGAACGACGTCGGCATTTTTGTGAGTAGTATACACGTGCCTCTGAAGAGGATTTTAATTTTCCATCAAAAGTAATATGGTCCGACGAAAGTATGGTCACTAATAATGGTATCTTTAGCCGCCGCAATAGTCATTACTGGGTCCAACAATATCCGCGTGTTAAGAAAATATCTAGACATCAACAACGTTTTGGGTTTAATATGTGGTGTGGAATTTTAGGAACCAAAATACTAGGTCCATTTATTTACCTTTATTCATTAACAGCAGAACGATATCTTAATTTATTGCAAAATGATTTAGAAGACTGCTTAGATGATTTACCTCTGGCACAAGTCAATAGCTGTTGGTTTCAACAAGACGGGGCTCGTGCACATAATTCTGGGCAAGTTCGACAGTACCTTTCGCAGCGTTTTCCTGAAAAGTGGATTGGAACCTCCAGTGAAGTGTCTTGGCCAGCGCGATCTCCGGACTTAACCCCTTTGGACTTCTTCCTTTGGAGATTTATTAAAAACCGAGTCTATCAACATTCTTTTGGAACTGAGCAGGAGTTACGAGAATGTGTGACGGCCGCTTTTCAAAGTATTACGCCAGAGATATTGCTACTGTAAGAAGATCATACTTATGTCTAAAAAATAACGGAAACCTGTTTGAACACCTGTTTTAAATTAAATTTATAAAATGCGTTAATTTATTTGCTTTTTTCGTTATTTTTAAAATGTATTCATTATTTGTTGCATATCGTTAGAAAAATCATAAAACATTTGTCTATTACTGGTTAAATTTTTTTATTTATAAGTAGTACAATGTACAATGCAAATCAATGCTTCATTTAGCTTCATCACTCTCTAAATAGATATTAAGGAAAATGAGACAGACTCGGTAACAGGTATTTACATACGTCAAAGCATTTGTTTCCAAAGCTTACTTAAAAAATATGCTAAAAAAATAGAAAATTTGCATTTTTCCTTTCAACTAACAAAAAAAATGTGACATCATTGAATTTGTAATAAAAAATGGAATCAGATACAGGGTGTACTTTCTTTTCGCGCCATATAAAAAAATAAAGTTGATGATGGTTTCTCGAAAACGAAACGTCGAATATAAAATTTAATAGCGCCATCACGTACTACTTCAAAAGTGTCAATGACAAAGTGTCAATAGTTTTTTGATCTCTTTTAAAATAAAGCCAGGAAAAAATAAAATCGATATTGGCAAATTTCCGTTTTTTCCAAATATCTCAGCAGGCCATAGAAATTTTTGAAGTTTCTCAACGGCATGTAAACACGCTTCAAAGTGCACAACTTTTTCCTAATATAACCGAAGCTGTATCTCCAGCAGGTACCGAGATCCTCATGCTTAGGATTCTTATCTTGGACACCCTGTACATATAATACACGATTCTGTATACGTAAGGGAGAGAATTTGGGCATTTAAAAAAAATAACACGGGATTTACATATCTAGTTTTTTAAACTCAATTACTAAACATCAAATTTTTTATAAAATTCTTCTGAAAAATCACTGTTTTTTGTCCATATTTTCCAATCTAATAACGCTGTTTTTATACTAAATATTTAAATATAGAATTATATCAAATTTAAATAAACAGTGACATTTAGTTAAATATTGAATATATATTTTCTGCAAAAATATTGTTTTTTATCAACACAACCCTTACACCCCCCCACCCACCCCAAATATTTTTTTAGTACGAAATTCTTTTGAAAAATCACCGTTTTTCGTCCGAAATATCCAATCCAATAACACTGTTTTTGTATTAAATATTTATTAATAAACATATATATAATTATGTAAAATTTATATAAATAAACTGTGTTACTAGATTAGGTATTAATGGCAAAACCAGCTATTATTCATGTATAGTAATTTAAAAAAATAATGATTTTTGAAAACAGTTTCTTACTGGTAAATAGTGTGGGGTGGGTGGGGGGGTAAGGGTAGGATTAATGAAAAACGGTTTTTTTTGCAGAAAATAATTGCCTAAGAAAAAAATGCTTTTTAGGAGAATTATAGGGGAGAATATACGTATATAATACACGATTCTGTTTACATAAGGGAGAGAATTTTGGCATTAAAAAAATTAACAAGGAATTTATATATCTAGTTTTTAAACTCGATACACACTACACTTCAAATATGTGATAAAAATGATATCACATATATGTCACTCTGTAGCATACGATATACTTTTCATACACGTCTATATCTTATAGTGAAATAATGGAATATCATACACAAAAAAACCTAGAAAAAAATAGAAAATGCATTAACGTGTATAAAACAATAATTATACCAAATAAGATATGCAAATAAAAAAACTTTAAAAATAAACAAAGATTTAAAAATATTTTTTTTTTAGAAAAATACAGTGGCGTACTTTTTTTATTAAATAATTTATTTAAAAGTTAGTTTTTGACCATTTTTTCTTAAATCATCATTTAATTTCGAAATTATTCTCTGGATCATACGGAACCCAGAAAAGGAAGCCAAATTCCAGAAATTGTAAGAATAAAATAATTTTTTTTGAAATTGATTAATCTTCTGGAAACATCCGGGAGGAACCAAAAAACCCAAACACGATGTGCTGCTTTCTCTCTCCCTCTCATGAAAAACTGATTTTACAATAACTATTTAAAAAAAGAAAAATAATTCATTGATTATGATGTGACTAACAAAGACAAAAGATTACTATACTCTCCGCATATTAGTCATTTGGTCATGTTTGAATAAACCTCGAAATCAATGGCAGAATGTCATCTAATCAACCAATTACATTTCAAAGCAGTTCATACATGCCCGACTAATTTTAACAATTTGTCAATCTTTTGCACAAAGATTTAAGTACCGTTTGCCATTCTGCCATTGGATTCGGCACTATTGTTCAAAAACACTCGTAATTTATATTTATTTATATATATTTTTTTTTAGGTAGCAGAACTTCGGCGAGTCTAAAAGTGAGAAGTCTCTTAGGTAAAGTGTGGGCCAGAGATAGCAAATCAAAGTCCTGTGAAAATTTGCATGTCTTGTAAGGTTTTGAATTAATTGTTGTTATATATAAATATATATACATATACAAAGAGTCTTTTTTTTTTTAATTTAATTAAAAAAAAGACTTTTTTTTGTATGTATTTCGTGTCAGTTCCTTATATGTTACCCAAGTGAGATAGATTAGAGTTATATATTTTTTTTATTATATGTTTATAAGACAATCAGTTGGCATTATTTTATTTTATTTTAAATAAATATCCTTGTAATGATTAATATCTTAATAAACAGGGTGTAAACATTTATAAGTAAGATAATAATTAGGGATTTTGTATTGGTTTTTTTGTACTTTGTATAATTTTTTTTTTAAATGAATTAAATTTGCATAAATAATTTTTTTAAGCGAGTTATTTTAACACGAGTCATTACTAACAACCTTTTTTTGAACGTGTATGATTCTTTTGGATTTTGTCATAAGTTATATATTTAATTTTATTGGTACCAAATTGGTGCAATTTTATTTCCACTTTGACTTTAGGAATTTTAAAAATTCTCTTCCCTAAATCGTGTTGTCTTTTTCAATTACATAGAAAAAATGAATATTCTTTCTCGCTCCCACTTATGATAAACATCCAATTGAATCTACCATTATAATTCCAAAAGTGTTTTTGACACAAATTTCCCAAACTTTTTAATATTAGATATACGACATATGATATATATAAACATAATATTTAAAAAATAAAAAAAATCGTAATATGGGTCCATGTCTTAGCGTTTAGTAAACGTAATTATTAAACTTTTTAACAGAATTTCGTAGTTTAATTATTTTAGTACGTTTTTTCGCCGACTTTTACCGAGAGGGGGTTGGCGGGCGAGGTATAGCTTTAAAATGATCACATTTAGGATATAAGGGTTCGTTTAAATTCAAAACAGATTTATTAAGGAATACGCATAATATAACATAAATTACAAAAAAAAAAAAAAATAAACGTTATACGCTTATTTAGTGACAATTTTTTATATTATATTATTATATAGTGGTTTTTTTGTTTCTAAGGGACGTTTCTAGGACACCCTATAAATGCAAGGCGTTCGCAATTAAGTTTCTATACTGAACTTCTGTAATGTTGTGCAAAGAGGGTGAATATAGTGAAACTTAGTTCGATGCGCCTTGTATATGAATTAATTGATTTTTGTTTAAAATAATAGAAAGTTCGGATATTCGGGTAAATTAATAGTTTTTCTTTTACAATGTCTTATACAGGGGCCAAGAACTACTACTAGTAGTGGAAACATGTATGAACATGATCAAATTGTGTATTATTTTCTTTATAAGGTAATTTCTGGTATTTTCAAGCAATTAAAGGGTTTCTTCCTTAGTCACCTTTCAGGGAGCTTAAGTAATTTTTTCCTTTTTTCAGGGATTTCACTTTTGGCTATTTTAGACTTAAATTTGACTTACGTAAAGAACAATGGCAATTCTGGACTTATTTTTTGATAAAACTAATGGTTTTTGAATGAAATTATTAATGCATATAATAGTTTTTGAATGAATTTGTTCCAAGAAAATGGCCATAAAGATGCCAATTTTGACCCGATCTTTATTAAATTTATTTTAAATTGAACGGTTTTTAATTGGAAACAAAAAAAGTTCCTATGAAAATTTCGATAAAATGAATAGTTTTTGAATGGACAACGTTTGTTTTGTCCAAGTCTAGGTTCGCGAACTTATAGCATAATTAAGTTAATTTTCGGCCGATTTTGATAAAATTTATTTTAAATTGAACAGTTTTTAAATAGAAACAAAAAAGGTTCTAATGAAAATTTTGATAAAACTAATGGTTTTTGAATGAAAATATTAATGCAATTAGTAGTTTTTGAATGAATTTGTTGCAAGAATATGGCCATAAAAGTGCCAATTTTGACCTGATTTTTATGAAATTTGTTTTAGATTGAACATTTTTTAATTGGGAATAAAAAAGGTTCTTATGAAAATTTTGATAAAATTAATACTTCTTGAATGGAAAACGTTTGTTTGTTCCGAGTTTAGGTTCGCGGAGTTTTCTAAATAAATGGCCATAATTAACCCAATTTTGGCCCGATTTTGATAAAACTTATTTTAAATAAAATAGTTTTTAATTGGGAACAAAAAAGGTTCTTATGAACATTTTGATAAAATTAATAGTTTTTGAATGAACAACATTTCTTTGTTCCAAGTCTAGGTGTGTGTGAACTTTTCTAAGAAAATAGCCATAATTAAGCCAATTTTAGGCCGATTTCGATGAAATTTAATTCAAATTGAATAGTTTTTAATTGGGAACAAAAAAGGTTCTTATGAAAATTTTGATAAAACTAATGGTTTTTTAATGAAAATATTATTGAAATTAATATTTTTTGAATGAATTTTTTCCAAGAAAATTGCCATAAATAAGCCAATTTTGACCCGATTTTTATGAAATTTATTTTAAATTACACAGTTTTTAATTAAAAACAAAAAAAGTTCTTATGAAAATATTGATAAAATTAATACTTCTTGAATGGACAACGTTTGTTTGTTCCGAGTTTAGGTTCGCGGAGTTTTCTAAATAAATAGCCATAATTAACCCAATTTTGGCCCGATTTTGATAAAACTTATTTTAAATAAAATAGTTTTTAATTGGGAACAAAAAAGGTTCTTATGAACATTTTGATAAAATTAATAGTTTTTGAATGAACAACATTTCTTTGTTCCAAGTCTAGGTGTGTGTGAACTTTTCTAAGAAAATAGCCATAATTAAGCCAATTTTAGGCCGATTTCGATGAAATTTAATTCAAATTGAATAGTTTTTAATTGGGAACAAAAAAGGTTCTTATGAAAATTTTGATAAAACTAATGGTTTTTTAATGAAAATATTATTGAAATTAATATTTTTTGAATGAATTTTTTCCAAGAAAATTGCCATAAATAAGCCAATTTTGACCCGATTTTTATGAAATTTATTTTAAATTATACAGTTTTTAATTAAAAACAAAAAAAGTTCTTATGAAAATATTGATAAAATTAATACTTCTTGAATGGACAACGTTTGTTTGTTCCGAGTTTAGGTTCGCGGAGTTTTCTAAATAAATAGCCATAATTAACCCAATTTTGGCCCGATTTTGATAAAACTTATTTTAAATAAAATAGTTTTTAATTGGGAACAAAAAAGGTTCTTATGAACATTTTGATAAAATTAATAGTTTTTGAATGAACAACATTTCTTTGTTCCAAGTCTAGGTGTGTGTGAACTTTTCTAAGAAAATAGCCATAATTAAGCCAATTTTAGGCCGATTTCGATGAAATTTAATTCAAATTGAATAGTTTTTAATTAGGAACAAAAAAGGTTCTTATGAAAATTTTGATAAAACTAATGGTTTTTTAATGAAAATATTATTGAAATTAATATTTTTTGAATGAATTTTTTCCAAGAAAATTGCCATAAATAAGCCAATTTTGACCCGATTTTTATGAAATTTATTTTAAATTACACAGTTTTTAATTGAAAACAAAAAAAATTCTTATGAAAATATTGATAAAATTAATAGTTTTTGAATGGACAACGTTTGTTTGCTCCGAGTCTAGGTTCGCGGAGGTTTCTAAATAAATGGCCATAATTTAGCCAATTTTGGCCCGATTTCGATGAAATTTATTTTAAATTGAACAGTTTTAAAATAGAAACAAAAAAGCTTTTTATAAAAATTTTTATAAACTAATGGTTTTTTAATGAACATAGTAATCAAATTAATAATTTTTGAATGAATTTGTTCCAAGAAATTAGCCATAATTCTGCCAATTTTGACCTAATTTTTATGAAATTTTGTTTAAATTGAACAGTTTTTCATTAGAAACAAAAAAGGTTACTATGAAAATTTTGATAAAATTAGTAGTTTTTGAATGGACAACATTTGTTTGCTCCGAGTCTAGGTTTGCGAACTTTTAAGAAAATTCTAAGAAAATAGCCATAATTAAGCCAATTTTGGGCCGATTTCAATGAAATTTCTTTTAAAATAAACAGTTTTTAATTGGGAATAAAAAAGGTTTCTATAAAAATCTTGATAAGATTAATGGTTTTAGAATGAAAATATTAATAAATTTAATAGTTTTTGAATGAATTTGTTCGGAGAATATGGCCATTAAGATGCCAATTTTGACCCGATTTTTATGAAATTTATTTTAAATTGAACGGTTTTTAATTGGACACAAAAATTTTTTTTATGAAAATGTTGATAAAATTAATACTTTTTGAATGGACAACGTTTGTTTGTTCCAAGTCTAGGTTCGCGGAGTTTTCTAAATAAATGGCCATAATTAAACCAATTTTGGCCCGATTTCGATAAAATTTATTTTAAATTAAACAGTTATTAATTGGGAACAAAAAAGATTCTTATAAAAATGTCGATAAAGTGAATAGTATTTGAATGAACAACATTTCTTTGTTTCAAGTCAAGGTGTGTGTGAACTTTTCTAAGAAAATAGCCATAATTAAGCCAATTTAGGGCCGATTTCGATGAAATTTATTTTAAATTGAACAGTTTTTAATTTGGGCGAAAATTGGCATATCTATGGTAATTTCCATGAAACAAATTCATTCAAAAACTCTTAATTTCATTAATATTTTCATTCAAAAACCATCGGTTTTATCAAAATTTTTATAGAGACCTTTTTTGTTCCTATTAAAGAAAGGTTCAATTTAAACCAAATTTCTTAAAAATCGGGCTAAAATTGGCTTAATTATGGTCATTTTCTTGGAACGAATTCATTTAAAAACTATTAATTTCATTAAAAAATCACTGTTTTTCGTCTATAATATCTAAACTAATGACACCATCTCTATATTAAATATTTATTACCCAAGCAACACAGCATCGTATAATATACGTTAATTAAACACATTTTACGTATAAAAATGGTATAACATTTCAGTCGTATAAAAAATATACGTTTTTCATTTCAAACTTTTGATATTTCACACCATTTTTAGACCACCTATCTTATATTGATGAAATAATAATAATAATATATCAATCTTTAATTCTGGTCACCAATATAGTACACAATTTATATAGAAAAGTAACATTTGTTTTTGATATACCCATTAATTAATAAATAAAATACCTATTATTTAATACACGTTTCTGGTAAACATATGTCTGATGGTTTATCATAGTTTGTTAATTTACGTTAAACTATATTAAATACGTATATAAAAGAAATATAAAAACCTTTATATATACGTTGAAGTTGCAGATATTTTGAAGTTTATACTACGTTTTACGTATATGTCAACGTGACAGAGCATAGTACATAATTTTTAATGTTTATTATACGACTCAATGTTGTTTGGGTAATATACAAATATATATATATATATATAATTATATCAAATTTAAATAAACAAACTGAGTTATTAGATTAAATATAACGACAAAACCAACTGTTATTCATGCGTATTATTTTGGAAAACAATGATTTTTGAAAACAGTTTTTTACTGGTAAGTTTTGTGGGGTGGGTGGGGGGCTAAGGGTAGGATTAATGAAAAACGTTTTTTTGCAGAACATAATTGCCTGCAAAAAATGCTTATTAGGAAATATATTTTATCCGATATTTTTAGTTGAAGTTCAACCAAAAATGCACACCTGGTGTACACCAAAAATAAACGTTTATTTAACTATCATTTGTTGCTTGAGTTATCTTATAGGAAATAAAAAATATTTTCAACTTCCTGGAAGGAAAATATCAATTGTTGTATGATAAAAGTACCTACTAAATTTCTACAGAATAAAAATAATTATATAATCATTTTGGAAAAGTATTAACATTTTATCCAAGGTTGGACCTAACAACTCCCTGGAAAAAACATTATATTTAGCTTATTTACTGAAAAGAAAACTTCCCTGAAAAAAAATCCCTGAAAAGGTGAAAAATAAATTAACTATCCTGGAAAATTATGTACCGTTACTAGGCAAAGTAGATTTTTCTCAAGCCCCCAAACTTCAACCGTGTTTTTTGCAAAAACTATCAAATTTAAGAAAAAACTCAAAAAGTACTTTTTAATCAGAAATTTTCAAGTCTATCACTTTGATAATTAGACATTTTTTCATTAAAGTAGTAATTTTCAAGTTATAGGTCGATATGTGCCGTTACTAGGCAAAGTTGATTTTTCTCAAGCACCCAAACTTTAACCGTGATTTTTGCAAAAACTATCAAATTTAGGAAAAAACTCAAAGAGTACTTTTTAATAAGAAATTTTCCAATCTATCACTTTGATATTTAGACATTTTTTCATTTAAGTAATAGTTTTTATGTTATACGCCTTTACTAGGCAAAGTTGTTTTTTTCTCAAAGCCCTTAAACTTCAAACGTGATTTTCTCCATAACTATTAAATTTTCGGAAAAAAACTCAAGGACTACTTTTTCATCAGAAATTTTCCAATCTATTTACCTTATTTGCTGAAAGAAAAACGTTAATTTTTTACAAAAAAGAGACCAAAAAATCCCTGAAAAAGCGAAAAATAAATTAATTATCCCGGAAAATGATGAATAAATAATTCAGATTTTCTGGAAAAAATCCCTGACTGCCTGGAAGAAAAAAAAACAAATTTATGGAAAAGAAACATCAATTCTTTAAAACAAAAAAAACAATGTTTATATTTATATCAATAAAATAATAAAACCATCCAGATACAGGGTGTTTCAAATTTGACCCTCAATATGGAGATCTCGGAATTTATAAGAGAGACGATGATATAAATTGAGAAAAACTGGACTTTTTAAATAAATAAATAATAATTTAATAAAAAGGAAATTTTAGAAAGATTTTGAAAATACAAAAATCCAATATGGCACCCATAAAGAAACACAAAGTCGATGATGATTGACAAAAGACGAAACGTCGTACCGAAAATCTAAAAACACCATCGTGTAGCACGAAAAAACTGGCAGAGCAAAAGTGCAAATTATTTTAAAATCGGATAAGAAATAAGCTAAAAAAAAAATTAAATCGATTTTTCAAAAGCAGATTTTAAGATCCCTATTAAGAGGGTCGAATTTGAAACATCCTGTATATATTTCCACTGTATATCAAATAATGTAAGGACTCTACAATAAATAAGACACTCTATATATCATGTAAGGTTGCTTGATAGAAATCAGGTATATAAAGTGTTCTATTTACTCCTTTCGTAGTCTTCGGCTCTCCACCCTGTATACACAGTTTGTACATAAATAAACCACTTTCAAAAAAAAAAAAATTTAAGCAATAATACTAATTTGAATGAAGATTCCAAAAAAAATAATTCTGCTACGATATTTATATAAATATTTACTAGTTTTTAGATTTATACATATATATATTATATTTTATTAAAATAGTATAGTTGTATTCGTTAGTAAACTGAGATAAATGTAACCACAATTATCTTAATCAAGATGCACAGTTTGGAATTTTAACATTTGTAAATTTATATAATCGGTATATTATATAATATTTTAGGATAGAGTTTATTATGTATGTACGTATGTATGGAGTAATTATTTATATATTTGCTGTCAGTATATTATAGTGTTTTATTTCATTCGTCTTGCCTTCTCTATTTATTATACCCTGATGTAAAAAGTGCTAAAATATCACTAACCTAGAGAGTTTTGGAATTTAAATAAATATTATACAGGGTGTTCCGTTGAAAAGGTAAGAGAAAGAGGGTTGCAGTAAAATTTTGTACAAAATGACAGATATCATCAAATTGTACTAAGAATACCTTATGCAAGTAAAATGCTAATAACAGAGAAGCGTGTGGTGGTGCGAGGCCTCTGGCCACGCACAGGTTGTTTCCAGTACGATTTCCTTTAAAAATGTGCAGTAATCGCAAAATTGTACTTAGAATATAATCATAATTTTGTACAAAAAATGTTATCCAGAATCAGTTCACTAATGCACAAAATTTCTAATAGAAAAAGGAGTTTTAGTAAAATTTTTAATAGCAGCTTATAAAGTAAATTTTGCACAAAATTGTACTATATCCACCTTATGCGTGGCTGAGGCTACGCATAACTAAAAGTTCATCATTAAAATGACGAATAATAGAAAAATGCCTAATGGTAAATTGTACTGGATATTTTATATTTTCAGTACAATTTTGAACCATTTTTTTTCACATTAAACATAGAACTGCCATAAAAATATCTTCCGGGATCTAGAAAACGGGTTCTAGTACATTTTTTAATTACAGCTTATAAGGCAAATTTTGCATTAAGTTGTACTAAATGATGACGAAAAAAGTTTCAATACGGTTTTGTACACAATTTATTAGAAAATGATAAAATTGTACTTAATCGACCTTACTCTACGTGGCCAGAGGGTACGCATCACCAAGAATATTCTAAAAGCAAATTATTAAAATAAAAACTGTTTAATAACAGAAAAATGCATGATAGTAAATTGTACTGGTTATTTCCAGTACAATTTTTTTAGCAATAAACATAAAATTGTAGGTACTAAAAATGCCTTAAAATCCCTTCAGTAAAGTACAAAATTCTTAATAGAAAAAGGGCTTTTAGTACAACTTTCAATTACAGATTATAAGAAATCAAACTCTATGGATAAATAGAGGGAAAAACGCAAAATTATACTAAAACAATATTTATTTAATTGTACTAAAAATGTTTTTCAAAGCCACTCCACTATATTACAAGGCAAAATTAGCTTGAAAATTGTACTGAAATCAATCTTTATGGACAAGTAGAGGGGGGAGGAAGAAAGTTACAGTACAATTTTGTACAAAATTTGACAGAAGTCATCAAATTGACTAAAAATATTTTCCAACATTACTTTCCTGAAGTAGGCAATTTCCAATAGAAAAAGTTGAAATTCGCTTGAAAATTGTACTGAAATCAATCTTTATGGACAAGAAGAGGGGGGAGAAAGAAAGTTACAGTACAATTTTGTACAAAATTTGACAGAAGTCATCAAATTGTTCTAAGACCACCTGATGCGAGTACCAGAAAAGTGCGTGATAGTGACAGGTTGTTTCTAGTACAATTCCGTTCAAAAATGTCTAGTAATCACGAAATTATATAAAAAATATTATCATAATTTTGTACAAAAAATGTTATCCAGAATCACTTCACTAAAGTACAAAACTCCTAATAGAAAAAGGGGTTTTAGTACATTTTTTAATTGCAGCTTGTAAGACAAATTTTGCACAAAATTGTACTGATTGATAAGGGAAAGTTTGAATAGAGTTTTGTACACAATTTATTACAAAATCATAGAATTGTACTAAATCCACATTGAAACATAAAAGTATAAAATTCCTAATTATAAAAAATGCATGGTGGTAAATTTTACTGGTTATTTCCAGGATAATTTTGACCATTTTTTTTACAATAAACATAAAACTGTACTAATAATCTCATTTTAAAGTAGAAAATTCTTAATAGAAAAATGGCTTTTATCTTAAAGGGAGAAAAAGGTCCAGTAGAATTTTGTACAAAATTTGACAGAAATCATCAAATTGTACTAAGACGGCCTTATGCGAGTAAAATGCTGATAACAGAAAAGTGCGTGGTGGTGCAAGGCCTCTGGCCACGCACAAATTGTTTCCAGTACAATTTTGATCAAAAATGTCCAGTAATCACGAAACTGTACTCAAAATCATAATTTTGTACAAAAAATCATTTTCTAAATTCTCTTCATTAAAATATATAATGCCTAATAATAGAAAATTGCATGGTGGTAAATTGTACTGTTTATTTCCAGTACAATTTTGAATAATTTTTTTTTTACAATAATCATAAAATTCTGCTAGAAATGTTTTAAAAGTACAAAATTCTTAATAGAAAAAGGGCTTTTAGTACAATTTTCAATTACAGATTATAAAAAATCAAACTCTGTGGACAAGAGGGGAGAGGAGAAAGAGGGAAAAAGTACCAGTACAATTTCGTTTAAAAACTAAAAGAATATTCACTTAATTGTACTGAAAATAGATTGTAAAATCAGTTTAGTAAATAACGTAAAAAAATTGAAAAAAAATCATAAAATTGTACTAAAGGTGTTTTTTTCAAAGTCACGTCATTAAAGTACCAAATTTTTAATAGAAAAAGTTATTTTAGTACAATTTTCAATTAAAGATTATAAGGCAAATTTTGCATAATATTGTACTAAAATCAACCTCTATGAACAATTAAAAGGACGAATGAAAAAAGTTCCAGTACAATTTTGTATAAAATTTGACGGAAATCATCAAATTGACTAAAAATATTTTCCAACATTACTTTCCTGAAGTAGGCAATTTCCAATAGAAAAAGTTGAAATTCGCTTGAAAATTGTACTGAAATCAATCTTTATGGACAAGAAGAGGGGGGAGAAAGAAAGTTACAGTACAATTTTGTACAAAATTTGACAGAAGTCATCAAATTGTTCTAAGACCACCTGATGCGAGTACCAGAAAAGTGCGTGATAGTGACAGGTTGTTTCTAGTACAATTCCGTTCAAAAATGTCTAGTAATCACGAAATTATATAAAAAATATTATCATAATTTTGTACAAAAAATGTTATCCAGAATCACTTCACTAAAGTACAAAACTCCTAATAGAAAAAGGGGTTTTAGTACATTTTTTAATTGCAGCTTGTAAGACAAATTTTGCACAAAATTGTACTGATTGATAAGGGAAAGTTTGAATAGAGTTTTGTACACAATTTATTACAAAATCATAGAATTGTACTAAATCCACATTGAAACATGAAAGTATAAAATTCCTAATTATAAAAAATGCATGGTGGTAAATTTTACTGGTTATTTCCAGGACAATTTTGAACCAATTTTTTTACAATAAACATAAAATTGTACTAAAAATCTCATTTTAAAGTAGAAAATTCTTAATAGAAAAATGGCTTTTATCTTAAAGGGAGAAAAAGGTCCAGTAGAATTTTGTACAAAATTTGACAGAAATCATCAAATTGTACTAAGACGGCCTTATGCGAGTAAAATGCTGATAACAGAAAAGTGCGTGGTGGTGCAAGGCCTCTGGCCACGCACAAATTGTTTCCAGTACAATTTTGATCAAAAATGTCCAGTAATCACGAAACTGTACTCAAAATCATAATTTTGTACAAAAAATCATTTTCTAAATTCTCTTCATTAAAATATATAATGCCTAATAATAGAAAATTGCATGGTGGTAAATTGTACTGTTTATTTCCAGTACAATTTTGAATAATTTTTTTTTTACAATAATCATAAAATTCTGCTAGAAATGTTTTAAAAGTACAAAATTCTTAATAGAAAAATGGCTTTAAGTACAATTTTCAATTACTGATTATAAAATATCAAACTCTGTGGACAAGAGAGGAGAGGAGAAAGAGGGAAAAAGTACCAGTACAATTTCGTTTAAAAACTAAAAGAATATTCACTTAATTGTACTGAAAATAGATTGTAAAATCAGTTTAGTAAATAACGTAAAAAAATTGAAAAAAAAACATAAAATTGTACTAAAGGTGTTTTCCAAAGTCACGTCATTAAAGTACCAAATTTTTAATAGAAAAAGCTTCAATTAAGGATTATAAGGCAAATTTTGCATAATATTGTACTAAAATCAACCTCTATGAACAATTAAAAGGACGAATGAAAAAAGTTCCAGTACAATTTTGTAATAAATTTGACGGAAATCATCCAGTTGTACTAAAAACACCTTATGCGTGGCCAGAGGCTACGCATCATTAAGAATTTTATAAAATCACTTCATTAAAATACAAAATTCCTTAATAATATTTTCAAAATTAATAAAGGGGATTATTATTATTATTATTATTAAAATAATTAATTCAGGTGCTGTATCTTAGTTGTTTGGTTTTAGTCAATTTCTACAAAAACGGTGATATTTACCGACTTTTACTAAGAGCACCTTTTTTATGTAAAAAGCATAGGAACATCATAATCTAATGCCCAAACGGGCAGAAATTAAAGTCTTAAAGAAATCGGCCTAAATTTACCAAATACCCCCCTGATTCTGAAGCCCCTGGTAAATATTTTTTTTTATTTAGTAGGTTCAAAAGAATAAACGTACTAACAATAATTTACCTTCCAAAATTGGTTGCGGTAGCTAAAGTAGTTCCGGAGCTATTAAAAAAAAACTAGTTTTTAAAGGTTATTTTCAAAGAGCTCTAGCTCCCTGAGGAAGCTTTTCCGGACCCATGTATATATGAACTTTTGTTTTTCTTTTGACGTTGTATAATTAATAATGAAGCTTTATTGGAAAAATCCTTTAGTGTACGAGCGCCTTTAAATGACACAAAATTCCAACACATCCGTAACCAATTATCGGTAATTGATAACTGAGATACTGGCCATTAGTAATTTCCTTTTATTTTCATCCGATTAACTGGCGAACTATTAATAATGTTATTTTCATCATTTCAGGTCATAATTTCGTTACGATATTTAAAACAAAAAAAAATCAAATAAAATTAGAAAGTCTCGAAACAAGCACACAAATGCATTTCTAATGCAGCACCGGCGGATTTATTGTCTGACATTTTAAGGTTAGATTTCAGATTCAGCGCAACGAACAAAACGTTCTGCTTTTATAATATAAACGAGACACGAATCGGTACGAAGAAGATAAAGTGAAAAAAATCGGTGACTGTTTATGTTTATGGCCGGTGATCGTATCGCATTCGTTCACTCTCTTACCCATTCAAAGTTTATGGAAAATGGAGTTTAAAGCAATATAGTTTTCTTCTTAATTCTTTGTACAATTTGAAGAAAAACCCTGAATTTACTACTTTCTTACTTCGTTTAATTAAAACACCGTCTATTTTTAATACCACTCTTTTTATTCACGAACGACCGACTATCTTTTACAAAACTACTCTCAGAAAGGCCCACTTCCCTTTTCTTAACCTAACATAAACATTTTTTATGAATGATCTTTTATAATACTCGGTCCTTGATCCGTTATCGATGACGTAATTTTTATATGAACGCGATCGAAGAATCTCTCATACTCAGTACTCAGTATTCATATCATACTCAGTACTCTCATACTCTCTCATACAGTCGCAGCAGCTTTTCGTTATGGCGGCATTTGACCTTAGCTCGCCCATACTGCTGACTTAACATTTTGGTGGTATAAACTGGGTGTTTTAAATTATCTGCTTACAAATATAACAAAAAAAAATAACGTTAGTCAATTATAAAATAAATATGCAATACACCACAGAAAATAGCCACTCAACAGAGCCTAAGCCAACTCTTGGGCAGCCATCCTCTTTAGTGTAATAATTTGCCTTCAATCTACATCGGTATTGTTTGCCTTGAGGTCACGCTTCCTCCCTTCGGAAGACTTTCTCCCTAAAAGCAACGTTTGATCTTGAGGAACAAAGTCTTCCTGGAAAACGTTTTCTCCTTCGGCAACTTTTACCCTGGAGGAACGTTTCCTCCCTTTGGGAGACTTTGTCCCTAAGAGCAACGTTTGCTCTTGAGAAACTAAGTCCTCTTAATTGTTAAGTAAGCCAGTAAAGAAAAAAAAGGAAATTTCTCAAAAACTGTCATATTTACAGGAAAAATCAAGAAATACTTTTTAATCAGAAATTGTCCAATCTATCACTTTGATAATTAGACATTTTTTCATTAAAGTAACTGCTTTCAAGTTATAGGTGCCATTACTAGGCAAAGTTGGTTTTTCTCAAAACCCCTAAATTTCAACCATGATTTTCTCAAAAACTATCAAATTTACAAGAAAATTCAGAGAACACTTTTTAATCACAAATTTTCCAGTCTATCACTTTGGTAATTAGACATTTTTTTATTTAATTAATAATTTTCATGTTATAGGCGTTTACTAGGCAAAGTTGGTTTTTTCCAAAAGCTCTTAAACTTCAAACGTGATTTTCTCAAGAACTATCAAATTTGCAAAAAAATTAAAAGATTACTTTTTAATCAGAAATTTTCCAATCTATCACTTTGATAATTAGATATTTTTTCATTAAAGCAATAGTTTTCAAGTTATAGGTACCGTTACTAGGCAAAGTTGGTTTTTCTCAAAATCCTTGAACTTCAAACGTTATTTTCTCAAAAACTATCAAATTTAAGAAAAAACTCAAAGTGTAGTTTTTAATCAGAAATTTTCTATACTATCACTTTTATTATTAGACATTTTTCCATTAATGTAATATTTCTCAAGTTATAGGTTAAAATGTGCCGTTACTAGGCAAAGTTGATTTTTCTCAAGCCCCTAAATTTCAACCGTGATTTTCTCAAGGATTATCAAATTTGCAAGAAAATTCAAAGAGCACTTTTTAATTAGAAATTTTCCAATCTATCACTTTGATAATTAGACATTTTTTGATTAAAGTAACAGTTTTCAAGTTATAGGTCAAAATGCACTGTTACTAGGCAAAGTTGGTTTTTCTCAAAACTTTTCAAACTCAAACATGATTTTCTCAAAAACCATTAATTTTACAAGAAAGATCAAAGGGTACTTTTTAATCATAAATTTTACAAGCTATCACTTTTATTATAAGACATTTTTCCATTAAAGTAATATTTCTCAAGTTATTGGTCAAAATGTGTCATTACTAGGCAAAGTTGGTTTTTCTCAAGCCCTTAAACTTCAATCGTGATTTTCGCAAAAAGTATGAAATTTCAGAAAAAAATCAAAGAGTACTTTTTAATTAGAAATTTTCCAATCTATCACTCTGATAATTAGACATTTTTCCATTAAAGTAACAGTTTTCAAGTTATAGGTTAATATGTGCCGCTACTAGGCAAAGTTAGTTTTTCTAAAACCCCTTAAACTTCAAACGTGATTTTCTCAAGAACTATCAAATTTGCAAGAAAATTCAAAGAGTACTTTTTAATCAGAAATTTTCAGTCTATCACTTTGATAATTAGACATTTTTTCATTAAAGTAACAGTTTTCAAGTTATAGGTCGAAATGCGTTGTTACTAGGTAAAGTTGGTTTTTCTCAAAGCCCTTGAACTTCAAACGTGATTTTCTCAAAAACTATCAAATTTGAGAAAAAACTCAAAGAATACTTTTTAATCAGAAATTTTCCAGTCTATCACTTTGATAATTAGATATTTTTTTATTAAAATATTAATTTTCAAGTTATAGGTGCCGTTACTAGGCAAAGTTGGCTTTTCTCAAAATCCTTGAACTTCAAACGTTATTTTCTCAAAAACTATCAAATTTAAGAAAAAACGCAAAGAGTACTTTTTAATCAGAAATTTCCCAAACTATCACTTTGATAATTAGACATTTTTTCATTTAAGTAATAGTTTTCAAGTTATTGGTCGATATGTGCCGTTACTAGGCAAAGTTGATTTTTCTCAAAATCCTTGAACTTCAAACGCAATTTTCTCAAAAACTATCAAATTTAAGAAAAAACTCAAGGAATACTTTTTAATCAGAAATTTTCCAGTTTATCACTTTAATAATAAGAAATTTTTTCATTAAATGAATATTTCTCAAGTTATTGGTCAAAGTGTGCCACTACTAGGACCTTCATGATATGTATTAAAGTGCCCAGTATCTTTTTTTAAATTATATATTTCAAATCCATACAGCCACAATTGTCTTAAATAAAACATTTCTTGGACGGGTATAACAGGCAGTGGCATATTTTGAATATAGTCAAATACTATTCCACCAACATCATTACGCTCGTGGCACAAAGCAGTTATTTCTTAAAGTGTGCCACTACTAGGCAAAGTTGGTTTTTCTCAAAATCCTTGAACTTCAAACGCAATTTTCTCAAAAACTATCAAGTTTAAGAAAAAACTCAAAGAGTAGTTTTTAATCAGAAATTTTCCAATTTATAACTTTGATAATTAGACATTTTTTCATTAAAGTAACAGTTTTCAAGTTATAGGTCGAAATGCGCTGTTATTAGCCAAAGTTGGTTTTTCTCAAAGCCCCTAAATTTCAACCATGATTTTCTCAAAAACGATCAAATTTACAAGAAAATTCAAAGAGTACTTTTTAATCATAAATTTTCCAATCTATAACTTTGATAATTAGACATTTTTTCATTAAAGTAACAGTTTTCAAGTTATTGGTCGATATGTGCCGTTACTAGGCAAAGTTGATTTTTCTCAAAATCCTTGAACTTCAAACGTTATCTTCTCAAAAACTATCAAATTTACGGAAAAACTCAAAGAATACTTTTTAATCAGAAATTTTCCAGTCTATCACTTTGATAATTAGACATTTTTTTAATAAAGTAATAGTTTTCAAGTTATAGGTCGAAATGTGCCGTTACTATGCAAAATTAGTTTTTCTTTAGCCACTAAACTTCAAACATAATTTTATCAAAGATTGAAAAGATTTTTTTGGAATGAAAAAATAATATATTAAGCAAATTACTAAGGGTCGAAAGATATTTTGCAGCTAGAAACGAAGCACGTAACATTTTAATGCAAAAGAACTAGGGGTACGTGTTGATTCAGTTTTTTACAGTTTACTCAAAAACTATATATTTTCAGAAAAAAACTCATTGAACATTTTTTAAAGGGAATTCAATTCCCTGTAATTTGATGTGCATTACAACTAGAAACAACGAAAATAATAATTTTGTGCAAAAGAACTGGGGGCATGTACTAGGTTACTTTTTCCTCATTTGCTCAAAAATTATGTATTTTCAAAAAAAAAACTCATGGGACTTAATGATGGGCATTCAATTTCCGTTTATTTAATACGCATTACAACCTATAAGATGATAATCAAAAAACACATATCGACAGTAAAAATTAAACACTCTTAGTTAGTAATAAAACTGTAGTATAATTTGTTTGTAAACCAGTTCATTTTACCAACAATTACAAACTGAACATGTTTTAGTTCATCAGACCATCACGTAAGATTAAATAGTTGTCGTGACTCATATACGGTACACACAGCTTTCAAACCGACTATTAATATGTACAAGTGATACCATTGCAGTTATTTGTAGAAATCATAATAAAATCCATTTTACAACCGTACACACCGGAGGGCCGAACAAGAAAAGTAAATTTATTCGACTCCTAAACGGTCGAACTGTTGTTTTATCGCTTATTTAACAGCAACCTACTTAAACGTCGGGCAAAAGTAGGTAAAGTGCGATTCTACGCTTCGAATCCGCTTATAGTCGCGGCGTATTTTTCTTTTTTTGTCTCTTTTGAATCGTTAATTGTTATTCTAAGAATCATCTCCTACTGTGGGAATATTTTTAATTTGAAGATCTGCGAGAAACTTTTGGGATGGCTGGAGGACATTATAGGGATGTTCTCGGAACGTTTTTATGGCTCTATGCAAGGATCTCCTCCCTTTGTAAATTTTGTTTATATTATAGCTATGGTTTTTTAGTATAAAACCAGTGAATGACTCTTTTCTTTTCGGTGTATTTGTACATAAACATTTTTATCACTGGGGTATCTCGTGATATTTTCTGTCTACGTCAATTTTTTCTTAACTCATAAATAGTAAAAAACTGGTTCACTTATCACAGCTGTGATTTTTTGAAGATGTTTTAACCAAGAAAAACACTCAGAAGGAGAAACTTTTTTCTTTTATTATATTTACTTGGTTATCACAGAAGTGATATTTTTTTCAAAACTGAGATACAATAAAATTTATTTTTCTCATTGGCATCCTTATCACACCAATGCTGTTAACCAAAAAAATTTTGTGAAAAACAGTGATTTTTCAATCTGAAACTAGTAAAAAGCCTTTTTTTTCTTGTGGTTTATTTATGAAAATGTATTTTTATTACAGCTGTAATGCAAATTCTATGTATAATTGCAATTTGTAATGTAATTTAAATTATGCAGAATTAAATTCTCTTCAAAAAATGTCTTATGAGTTTTCCTTGGAAATTGCACAGTTTTTGAGTAAATGGGAAAAAACTGAACTAATACGTACCCCTAGTTCGTTGGCATAAAAATAATATTTGTCTTGTTTCTAGTTGTAATATACATCAAATTACAGGGAATTGAATTCTCTTAAAAAAATGTCTTATGAGTTTTCCTTGGAAATTGCACAGTTTTTAAGTAAATAGGAAAAAACTGAACTAATACGTACCCCTAGTTCGTTTGCATAAAAATAATATTTGCCTCGTTTCTAGTTGTAATATACATAAAATTACAGGGAATTGAATTCTCTTTAAAAAATGTTTTATGAGTTTTCTTTGGAAATTGCACAGTTTTTGAGTAAATAGGAAAAAACTGAACTAATACGTCCCCCCTAGTTCGTTGGCATAAAAATATAATTTGCCTCGTTTCTAGTTGTAATATACATCAAATTACAGGGAATTGAATTCTCTTTAAAAAATGTTTTATGAATTTTCCTTGGAAATTGCACAGTTTATGAGTAAATAGGAAAAAACTGAACCTACACGTACCCCTAGTTCGTTGGCATAAAAATATAATTTGCCTCGTTTCTAGTTGTAATATACTTCAAATTGCAGGGAATTGAATTCTCTTTTAAAAATGTCTTATGAGTTTTCCTTGGAAATTGCACAGTTTTTGAGTAAATAGGAAAAAACTGAACTAATACGTACCCCTAGTTCGTTGGCATAAAAATATAATTTGCCTCGTTTTTAGTTGTAATATATATCAAATTACAGGGAATTGATTTCTCTTTAAAAAATGTCTCATGAGTTTTTCTTGGAAATTGCACAGTTTTTGAGCAAATAGGAAAAAACTGAACTAATACGTACCCCTAGTTCGTTGGCATAAAAATATAATTTGCCTCGTTTCTAGTTGCATTATACATCAAATTACAGGGAATTGAATTCTCTTTAAAAAATGTTTTATGAGTTTTCCTTGGAAATTGCACAGTTTTTGAGTAAATGGGAAAAAACTGAACTAATACGTACCCCTAGTTCGTTGGCATAAAAATAATATTTGTTTTGTTTCTAGTTGTAATATACATCAAATTACAGGGAATTAAATTCTCTTAAAAAAATGTCTTATGAGTTTTTCTTGGAAAATGCACAGTTTTTGAGTAAATGGGAAAAAACTGAACCAATACGTACCCCTAGTTCGTTGGCATAAAAATATAATTTGCCTCGTTTCTAGTTGTAATATACTTCAAATTGCAGGGAATTGAATTCTCTTTTAAAAATGTCTTATGAGTTTTCCTTGGAAATTGCACAGTTTTTGAGTAAATGGGAAAAAACTGAACCAATACGTACCCCTAGTTCGTTGGCATGAAAATATAATTTGCCTCGTTTCTAGTTGTAATATACATCAAATTACAGGGAATTGAATTCTCTTTAACAAATGTCTTATGAGTTTTCCTTGGAAATTGCACAGTTTTTGAGTAAATAGGAAAAAACTGAACTAATACGTACCCCTAGTTCGTTGGCATAAAAATATAATTTACCTCGTTTCTAGTTTTAATATACATCAAATTACAGGGAATTGAATTTTCTTTAAAAAAATGTTTTATGAGTTTTCCTTGGAAATTGCACAGTTTTTGAGTAAATGGGAAAAAACTGAACTAATGTACGTATTAGTATAACTAATACGTACCCCTAGTTCGTTTGCATAAAAATAATATTTGCCTCGTTTCTAGTTGTAATATACATAAAATTACAGGGAATTGAATTCTCTTTAAAAAATGTTTTATGAGTTTTCTTTGGAAATTGCACAGTTTTTGAGTAAATAGGAAAAAACTGAACTAATACGTCCCCCCTAGTTCGTTTGCATAAAAATAATATTTGCCTAGTTTCTAGTTGTAATTTACATCAAATTACAGAGAATTGAATTTTCTTTAACAAATGTCTTATGAGTTTTCCTTGGAAATTGCACAGTTTTTGAGTAAATAGGAAAAAACTGAACTAATACGAACCCCTAGTGCCTTTGCATAAAAATATAATTTGCCTTATTTTTAGTTGCAATGCACATCGAATTACAGGGAATTAAATTGTGTTAAAAAACGTTTAATGACTTTTTTTTGAAAGTTGTTTAGTTTTTAAGTAAATTGAGAAGATCTGAACCAATACGTACCCCTAGTTGTTTTCCAGTAAAATATTATTTTCTTAGTTTCTAGTTGTAATGTACATCAAATTACAGTGAATTAAATTCTCTTAAAAAAATGTCTTATGAGTTTTCCTTGGAAATTGCACAGTTTTTGAGTAAATAGTAAAAAACTGAACCAATACGTACCACTAGTTCGTTGGCATAAAAATATAATTTGCCTCGTTTCTAGTTGTAATATACATCAAATTACAGGGAATTGAATTCTCTTTAAAAAATGTTTTATGAGTTTTCCTTGGAAATTACACAGTTTTTGAGTAAATGGGGAAAAACTGAACTAATACGTACCCCTAGTTCGTTGGCATAAAAATAATATTTGTTTTGTTTCTAGTTGTAATATACATCAAATTACAGGGAATTAAATTCTCTTAAAAAAATGTCTTATGAGTTTTTCTTGGAAATTGCACAGTTTTTGAGTAAATGGGAAAAAACTGAACCAATACGTACCCCTAGTTCGTTGGCATGAAAATATAATTTGCCTCGTTTCTAGTTGTAATATAAATCAAATTGCAGGAAATTGAATTTTCTTTAAAAAAATGTTTTATGAGTTTTCCTTGGAAATTGCACAGTTTTTGAGTAAATGGGAAAAAACTAAACTAATACGTACCCCTAGTTCGTTGGCATGAAAATATAATTTGCCTCGTTTCTAGTTGTAATATACATCAAATTACAGGGAATTGATTTCTCTTTAAAAAATGTCTAATGAGTTTTCGTTAGAAATCGCATAGTTTTTATGTAAATTAAGGAACACTGAACCACTACGTACCCCTAGTTCTACTGCATTAAAATATTATTTGCCTTGTTTCTAGTTGTAATATGCATCAAATTATAAAAAATTAAAATCTCTTCAATAGATATCCTACGATTTTTTTTCAGAAGTAAATAATTTTTGAATAAATCGGAAGAAACTGACCCAATAGGTGCCTAAATTAAAACTGACATCTTAGAAACGTTGAAATTAAAAACTATATCATTATCCGAGCATCTAAGATAATCCCGACCTAAACTAATTAAATTAAAGCACTAAATCGTCGCTCTTTTTAGTAGTAAAACGAATAAGCAATTTAAAAAAAGAATCTTTAATTAATTCTCTCGTATTTTCTAAAACACGTGACGGTAATTTTTTATCGTTAATGAATAATTCCACATAAATCGAATCTAACAGTCGCTCTATTCTCGTTCGTTCGACTTATTGTGAGAACGCCTCGTTATGTACCAAAAAAAAAAAAAAATGTTGAAATCTGCAAATTCTCAAACGATCTTAAACGCCCCGCAAAAAAAAAACAAATTTAATTCAACTCGGGTAGAAATGAGGTCGAGAGCGAGTGGATTAAAGTCGATTTAAATCGGCAAAATGTCCATTTTTTTTTTCGTTTTTTGGTTAACACACACTACTAAATATGTTTGGGTAGGATTTTGTTTCTATTGTTTCTATTTGTCCTTAGACTTCGGATGAATAGATAAAATAGAAAAATCACTAGTGAGATAAGAGTTGTTTTTTTTTAACTTCTAAAGGGAAAAATCACTGTTGAGATTTCCATTTATTGTGTCAATAAGAGAATTGTCTTAAATAAGAGGCTAGTTTAATATTGTTATCATTATTAAAAAAATATATATATTTTATGGATTCTTATTTTTTTCCTGGTAAATATTTTATAGCATTGAAGTTGATTAAAAAAAAAATGGTTATTGCTCTTTTTATTTTAATTTACAAACTGTCCATAACCTGTTTCAGCATTTTCCAAAAAACGTTTTTATACGTAACATTCGCGTCTCTTTTTTTTAAGGTAGTTGAGAAGGAAAAGGAAATTTTCATAATTTTCAACTATCTGAAAGTTAAGAGATTGAAGTCATGTTCTCAAGAAATTAGGATAATTTTTCTATTCTTCCAGGCACTTGAGAAACAGATACTTAAACTTCCTGGAATTAATAGAAAAATAATCATTTAATCATCCTAATATGGATTTTAATTGAATGTAAGTATTTAAAAAAAAAACGATCTAGGGGTACGTATTAGTTCAGTTTTTTCCTATTTACTCAAAAACTGTGCAATTTCCAAGGAAAACTCATAAGACATTTTTTTAAGAGAATTTAATTCACTGTAATTTGATGTACATTACAACTAGAAACTAAGAAAATAATATTTTACTGGAAAACAACTAGGGGTACGTATTGGTTCAGATCTTCTCAATTTACTTAAAAACTAAACAACTTCCAAAAAAAAGTCATTAAACGTTTTTTAACACAATTTAATTCCCCGTAATTCGATGTGCATTGCAACTAAAAATAAGGCAAATTATATTTTTATGCAAAGGCACTAGGGGTTCGTATTAGTTCAGTTTTTTCCTATTTACTCAAAAACTGTGCAATTTCCAAGGAAAACTCATAAGACATTTTTTAAAGAGAATTCAATTCCCTGTAATTTGATGTATATTGCAACTAGAAACAAGGCAAATAATATTTGAATGTAAAAAAATAGGAGTACGTAGTTTTCTAGTTCTTTTTCCACGTTTTTTTTAATTTCCTCAAATACCCGTAAGACATTTTTTGAAATAAATTTAATTGCCTGTAATTTTATGTGCATTACAGTTGTGATTAAGATATGTTTATACCAAATAACCACAAGAATAAAAAAAGCACTTTTTACTGGTTCCAATATTAAAACATTTTGTTGGTTAAGAGCACAGCTGTCATAAGCAAGCCAGTGAAAGAAAAAATAATTTTTAAGTTAAGAAAAAGAAAATCACTGCTGTGATAATAAAGCAAACAAAATTAATTAAAAAAAAACCCTTTAGTCTCATTCTGTGAGTGTTGTCGTTAGTTAAAAAAAAAACAATTTATTTGTTTCTTTATCACAAAAGAGAAAAGGTAAACGATTTTTCACTGCTTTTAGATTGAAAAAATCATAGTTATGATGAAAAGAATTTGCAAGGAGAGGAGATCCTTGCATAGGGTCTTTAAACATTTTAAAACGTTCTGAGAGCCTCTATAGTCTATAATGTTCTAGTCATCTCAATGTTTTTCGTACATTTAAAAGAAAAAAAAATTCTTAAAGTGAGTTAACTCAAAAATAAAAAATTGAAGACAATTTAAATTTTACATGAAGATTCTTTAATTAAATTCATTGGATTCCTACTTCAGCGTTTTCCAAAAAATGTTTAAAAATTTGAAAAAATAGATTTTACTTTGAAAAAAATCAGGTACTCTCTATAATTCAAAAACATTGTAGACATTTGAAATTTTGTATGGAAACTCTTCAATTAAATTAATTTAATACGTATTTCAGCGTTTTTTTTTAATTCAGACAGCCTGCAACTGTAATAATAATAATAATAATAATAATAATAATAATAATAATAATAATAATAATAATAATGTATTTATTTAGCTTGAGTCATTTGTCGCAGTCATAAATGTCTTCCTATATTTGAGCGTTTTCCAAAAACTATAGAGAATTTTGAAAGAACAATTATTTTAATTAATAATAATATTTAATTTATTAAGAAAAAGGAGAAAATTCTAAAGTTTTAATGTGTTTTTTAATATTTTTTTAGAGGCCTTTATAAAAAAACCCTCCAAAAACTCTTTTTCTCTCAGTAACTCCGCACATGATCATAAATCCCGTCTTTTACAGACTCTCATCGACTTCTGTTGGGTGCCACATTGTCACATACAAGTCTTAATCCGTATAGTTTCCACTACAAGTATTAGGGTAAAAATCCACTATTTATCCCTCTTTTTTATATGAATATTACCTGAAAATTTTAAATTTAATAAAGGACAAGCAAATATACATTTTCCATAAGCCAAACTTACCATTTAACGAGCATAAAACAAGGTTATTGATATAACGGGGCTCAACGAGATGATCAGAAAGCCAAGCAAGCAGAAGAAGAAAAAGAAAAAACTGTAGTACAACCAATTTGGAATTTTGAAAGAAAAAAATTTGGTTTTTTGACAGACTCCCTCTTTCTTTGAATGACATTTTTTGGCTAAACTATAAGTCTTACAACAAAAATTATGGAATAAAAACTGAAGGTAATTAAATTCTCTATAATTTATCATTAACTAGTAAAATTGTATAGCCAACAACTACAAAGTTCTCCAACTTTTTCCTCGTTGCTTATACAACTTTACATCAAGGGAGTAAATTATAGAGAATTTAATTACTTTACATTTTTGTTAAATACATTATTCTGTAAACTCTTTTTCTCTCTGCATCGATCCATGTTTTAAACTAACTCACCGTTTTCGGTACCAAACTGACCGTACTACGGATGATTTCTTTTCTTTCCTTTTTTTTGTCTTGTTTGCTGTTAATTTAAAAAAAAAAAGTAGTGGTGCATCAGCTGGTGCATAAGTGGTTCTTTCTTGTGGTACCCCCGTTTCACACAATCGAAAATATGGGCCAATTATTCAGTGTTCGCGTATATTCAACAACCGGCGGTCGGCGGTTATTGAGTCGGTAACCGTAAGCCGAAGAGGAGGCACCATCCGTAAACCGAGAGAAATAAAGAGAGAAAGAAACGTCGGTCGCGGTCTAGAAATTCTTCCTTTTTTTTAAATTTTTTTTGTGCCCATTTTCGGTTGTTTTTTTGCCGTTTTTTTGAGGAGGAAATCGAAAAAGGAGTGAGCGATATGGAGGTTTGTCGAGGCGGGTTTTTTGTGTACGGGCTTGCGGTTTTTTTGATGGTCGCCTATGGAATCGAAGGTAGGGATTTTTTTTTCTTAATCATACCCAAATTGAAGGTGTTTATCTTGAATGCCAATAATCATTTTTATTCAATATTTTTTTGCATTAAATAATGATTTTAGATGCTTGTAATAAAGCCTACATATACTTGAATTAAGGTAATAATTATAACGTATTCCAGTTATATTTGATAAAGTTTTTTTTAATGTAGTTTTAATGAGGTAGGTTCTTCTTTTAGTTTACGTTTACGTCTTTTATTTATAGTTATTTTTAAATGTTATTACTTTATTGTACCCAATAAATAAATAAATGCTTTATTGTTATTTTGACACTTGAAAAAATAAGTGAAACATGAGTTTCTGATCTGATCTCTGTCTTTAATCTTTTTGTTGAAAATTGTAGCATTTACTTAAAAAAAAGGTGCAATACCTTCTATGCGAGTTTTCAAATGTCTGTGATTTTTTTTTTATTTTGGACATTTTATAAAATTTTTTTTTGATTTTTTGTACGAGTTTCAAAAACGCTGAAATAGGTGAATAAGTGTAAGTTTTTTAGTTTTTGCATTACCGCAAATGTTAAAAAGGGTTTTTAGGAACAAAATATTTTTTTCATTTTTTGGTACAATTAAAAAACATGAATAAAATTAGTACAATTTAAAAAAAAAACTATTTCAGAAAAAAAAAATTCTACAGTTTTTTGTACAATATACGAAAAACGCTGAATTTTAATGAGCAATAATTGTACAAATTTTTGAAAGTCTTAGTTTTTTAGTTTATAAGTTGCGAACATTTTTTTAGGATAAAATTAATTTTTTCCCAAAAAAAAAAATTTTTCTTTAATTTTTTGTACAATTATTAAAAAATGCTGAAATAGGTGTCTAACCGATTTCAATAAGCCATAATTGTACAAATTTTCAAATCGGTAACTATGAAAAAGTTGATGAGCTTTTTTAAGATAAAAATTTTTTTTTTCTCAATTTTTTGTACAAAATTCAAGAAACCCTGAAATAGTCTGCCTAAGCAATTTTAACGGGCAATAGTTGTACAGAATTTTAAAAACGTAAATTTTCTATTTTTTGAGTTATAAACTAGTTGATTTGATTTTTTGATTTTCACAAAAAAAATATTTTTTTTTAAATTTTTTGTACAAAATTTAAAAAATGTAAGATTTTTGATTTTTGAGTTATAAATATGTTGATAAGACATAAAAAAAATATGTTTTTACAAAAAAATGTTTTTTTTTTCAATTTTTGGTACAATTTTATTAAAACGCTTAAACAAGTTAATGAACTTCTTATGAAAAAATTCATTTCATTACAAGAACAAGTGTTCCATTAATTTCTTGTACAATTTTTCAAAAACCCTGAAATAGGTTTCCAATCAATTTCAGTGGGTAATAATTGTCCAACATTTCAAAAGTCTAAGATGTTTGGTTTTTAAGTTATCGATATGGTAATAAGACTAAAAAAATTTTTTTTGTTGTACTTTTTTTATCTATGCAGCTTTTGCAAAATAAAAATTATTATTATTCTTCCGTCTGAAGAAAGAAGGTCGTATCTGACAATTTTATCAAAATTAGGTTTATACAATATTAAGGATTGATATATAATTTTCTACCTATTGCACTAGAAACAATAGTCGTATATTGCAAATTAATGACTAGTCATAACTGCAAAGTTTCCATGGTTCCTAGTGAATCTTGTCGGATCTAGTTAATGCTAAGAAAAACTGTCATATTCGCACGTAAAAAAATTAGTGTCCCTATTAAGTTAGTCGTATATGTGCAAACAACATAACCTAAATTTGTGTGTCTCGTTTGAATGTTAAATTAAACAGTAAGATAAGAATCGATGTCTTTTTAATATTTAGTGGTTTGATTACTGTTTTATTCTTCGAGAAATATTGACGATAAATAGATAAAGGTAAGTAGTTTTTTGTTTATTTATGTTAAAAAGTGTTTCAAATCTAAAAACTTCCTACTATTAACTAGAACTTGTTTTAATTTGTTGTCCTAATTTCACTGTATATTTTGTATTTTTGAAACAAAATTATTTTGTATATTTTATAAAATTTAGTACTGAAAAGTATGAAAAATTAGTCTCGGGTCTAAACCTCTAATACGTTGTTTCATCATTTTAGCATGAATAGCAGAACTCAACAAAATCATGCAACTTGCCACAAAATCTACCATGGAAAAAAATGTGCTAACTAGTTCGTTGGAATCGTTTGCTAATTTTTCGGAAGATTCTGATAAAGACCGAGACTTTGTCTTATCAGACTTTGAAAAGGACGCGGATTTAGTCAGTAGTTCATTGGAAGATGACATAAATGAATTCTTAGATTTAGAAAAAGACGACCTTCCTTTGTCCATCTTAAAAGAAAGAGACACTCCAAAAGAAATAAAAAAAATGCTAGATTCTATGATTGAAAAAGTTTCAAAAAATTTGGATGGTGCTGTTTATACAAAAAAAGGTACAATAAGGAAAAGGAAAAAGTATGATACTTCTCCTGCAACACGAAAAAAAATTGATTTAACATGAAAAAACAAAAATATTCATCTGTAAAAGAAAACTATGGTGAAAAGTGTACAAAGAAATGTATTGCAAAAATCGGTATGCAACGGCAGAATCAGATTAATCAGGAATATTGGGACTTGGAGGAAAAAGAAAGGCGAGCCTTTATATTGCATAAAACTAGCACCACTGGTGTTAAAAGAAGATCAATCATTTTAGCTGCTGAAGGATCCCGAAGAAATAGATCTGTTTAGTATAATTTACCTGATGAGAATGGCTGCAATCAAAAAGTTTGCAAACATTTTTTTTTGGATATGAACTAAAAAATGACCGTGTTCTTAGAAATGTTACTTTAATAAATGAAAGGACATCTATTGCTCCAAAACTAGATAATAAAGGTAGAAAATAAATTTGATGAAACATTGATTGAACAACATGTTGAAAGCTTTCAACCCACAATTTCGCATTACAGACGGGAGCACGCCCCACTACGAAGATACTTGCCAAGCGATATTACAATAAGGGCAAGAAAGAAAGAAGGAAAGAAAGAAAGAAAGAAAGAAAGAAAGAAAGAAAGAAGGAAAGAAAGAAAATGTGTTATAACGTAAGAATAATCTTGTGTACAAGCATCCTACAAGCTGAAAAAAGAAAATAGAATTTCAAAAATTGACAAAACAATGATGAAAATTAAACACAAGAAGACAAAGTTTTTGAACATACTTGAATTAAAGATAACTAAATAAAACAATCAATTACTAACAAACCTATCATTAAAAAGTCATCCATGCAGGTTATAATATGCCTTAGCCAATAAAAGCGTCTTTAATTCTCTTTTAAATTTCTTAACATCCGATATATGTCTAACACATAGAGGAACATGATTGTAAATTTTTCTACTTATGTAAATTAATGAGTTTTTGGTAAGGGAAGACGTAGAAATAGGTAGGGGAACATCATTTACACGACGAGTCAAATGGACAGTGTCAAAGGTTAGTTTGGGAATTTTGTGAATAAGAGCAGCTGTTAAGATAAAGAGTGAAAAAAGATTTAGGATTTTTTCAGAAATGAAGAGGGGTTTGCAAGAATCTCTTAACTTAGCAGAACACAGATACCTGTGTTACTTTTTTTTAAAAAACAAAGACAATGTTAAGTAGCCCCTTATTGGGTAAACTCCAAAAAAGCAAGCCATACTGAATATGAGATTCAATAAGTAAAAAGTACACTGAACGTGCAACCACCCTTCCCAGCTCTTGTTTTGCCATTCTTACTGCAAAACATCCAGAAGATAATTTTCCAGCTAAATGTAAAATATGATCTTCAAACCGAAGGCGACCATCAATGGTAATTCTTAGGAAGTTGCAGCACTCTTTATTCTGCAAGAGGAAATTTTCGTCAAACATCAGACCCTGAACATCGCACTTAAACACCATAATAAACGTCTTTCTTACATTAAACACGAGCCTGTTGGAAGCACACCACCCTGATAAAATCTGAAGGTCTTCAAGGATACAAGTCTTAATATAATCAGAATTTTTATGGCTCCATAGTATGGTGGTATCATCAGCAAACTGAATCACCTTGCCCTGCAGTTTCAATGAACTCAAGTCATCCACATACAGTAAAAATAACAGTGGTCCCAATACTGAACCCTGGGGAACGCCGCATTTTAGGGATCTAGAAGCAGACAAACGCCCAGACACTGTAACCTTCTGAGTACGATTTGATAGATAGGATTCAAGCCATCGCAACGCTACGCCCCTAAAACCATATTTATCGAGCTTAGATAACAGTATTCCATGATCCACACAGTTAAATGCTTTGGATAGATCACAAAACACTGCCGCCGATGACTCTCCAGAATTCAAGGACACATAGACGCTCTCTAAAAAGCTAAAAACAGCATCATGAGTCCCTTTACCGGCTTGAAATCCAGACTGATTTGCAGACAAAATGCCATTATGATGTAAAAAGGACAAAATTCTGCTTTTTGCAAGTTTTTCAACTATCTTAGAGAGGGTAGACAAAATAGAAATGGGACGGAAATTACAAGGCTGATCCAAATCTCCACCCTTATGAAGAGGGATAACCACTGCCTCTCTTAAACATGAAGAAAAAATGCTAATATGTAAACAATTGTTTATGGCAGAAACTAAAGCATTTAAGGCTAAATCAGGCAAAAGGAGTATCAACCTCGAAGATATCCCATCAGCTCCAGCTGATTTATGGTTTTTTAGGCGTTTGATTTCATTTTTTACTTCGGTAAGATCGACAGGATGAAAGAAAAATGAATGCTCAACCGACACTTGTTGAAGATAGTGTAAGGGATCAATGTTACTACGAAGGCCCTTGAGCAAGATATTAGGTATATCACAATAATTATCGTTTAAAATGTCAGGTCTTAACTCCGGTTCAGATACTTTTCTATGGCAATGTCTAAAATCATTAATAATCGACCAACACTCTCATTGCCTATTTGATGACATATTTAAGCGATCCCTATAACAATTAGATTTTGCTGCTTTAATTGTCTTTCTGTACAGACTACGGTATTTCTGATGATATACAAGGATATTTTCATTTGTGGTATATCTGCACAATTTATTCAAAAAACAGAGGTTTTTAGCTGAAGTTCTAAGGCCTCTTGTAACCCATGGTTTTCGTTTCTTAGTTTTAAGCCTCATTTTAGGAAAGCACTGATTGATCTTATCACACAGAACTTGAAAAAATAAAGTTACTTACCGAAGCTGTAGCAGCAGAAAAAGCATTGAAATTTCTCCTGCTGAAAATTCTTCCCATATAATTGAATGAAGATAATACAGTTTTATATGGCATATTAGCAAGAATAGCTTCATGATCGGAAATACCAGATGGGAGTACTGTGCATAAAACGTCATCAAAATTTGTACAGAAATAGTCAATTGTAGTTGCAGATGAAGAAGTTATTCGTGTGGGAGAAAGAACGTGCATTTTCAAGTCGTAAGAATTTAAAATACTTAAAAGAAAAGTACGTGGCAAGGTTTCATCAGTGTAGTTGATATTAAAGTCACCAGCCAATATAACCTTAGAGTGTAGTTAATATAACATTATATAACCTTAGAGTGTAGTTAACAAGTGTTTCATTAATTTCTTGTACAATTTACAAAAAACCCTGAAATCGGTGTCTAATCAATTTCAGTGAGCAATAATTGTACGAAATTTCAAAAGTATAAATTTTTTGGTTTTTGAGTTATTAATATGGTGTTAAGACTAAAACAATTTTTTTTTGTTATACTTTTTTTATCTATGTAGGTTTTGCTAAATAAAGATTATTATTATTATTATTATTATTACTAAACAAAAAATAATATATTCAAAAAAAAAAATCTTGATTTTTTTATACAATTTTCTTAAAACACTAAAACAGGTCTCTAATCAATTTCAATGGGCAATAATTGTACAAAATTTCAAAAGTGTAACTGTCTTAGTTTTTTTAATTGTCAACAAGTTAATGAACTTTTTATGAAAAAATTCATTTCATTACAAGAACAAGTGTTTCATTAATTTCTTGTACAATTTACCAAAAACGCTGAAAAAGGTTTCCAATTAATTTCAGTGAGCTATAATTGTACAAAATTTCAAAAATCTAAGATTTTTAGTTTTTGAGTTTTCCATATGGTGATAAGACTAAAAGAAATAATATTTTTACAAAAATTTTTGTTTTTTCAATGTTTTGTACAATTTTGGTGTGCAATCAATTTCAATGAGCAATAATTGTACAAATTTTCAAAAGTGAACTTTTTCGGATATTGAGTTATGAGCATCTTAACAACATTTTTTAGGAAAAAATCAATTTAAAAAAATATTTTTTTTTTTTAATTTCATGTACAATTTTTAAAAAAACGCTAAAATAGGTATTTAATCAATTTCAATGGACAATATTTGCACAAATTTTGATACAGTAAATGCAATAGAACCGAAAAGACGTAACAGCTTAACTGCCTTACTGTGGTTTTAAAAGAGGTGTTGTGAAAAATCGATGTTAATAATTGTACATAAAATTATTCGATAATATAACAGAGGTATCATCTGCATCGACCTTCTAAGGAAAATCCAAGAGACCCACTTAGGTTTATAGACGGTAAAAAAAAAGGTATTTTAAGACTTAAAATACCTTTTTTAACAACCAATTTAAATGTGCATTAATTGTACAAGCTTTCAAAAGTAGTACTTTCTTGATTTTTCTGTTATCTGACAAGCTTCCCCATTTTCATAATTACGTCTAAATGCCGACTTCCTGCTACATAAAAATCCTTATTCTTATGTGAATCTTTATAGTCATCTCATCCTAAAGTTCCATTAATAAGCACCAATTTACCACAACTAATCACTGATGACAAAAAAAAAAGCCAACCAGACCGTTACTACGAACTAAATTACAAATTTACTACGGCCGTAACTTACCTCTCGGGTATAAAACGAGAAAATGCAGCTCATACTAGTTCGATGTGGTCTAGTTTCAATTGGGGCCTAAATAGAATAATAGAAAGTTGCATAGAGTACTGTTAACTTAGGCAATTTTGTATCCCTTTTTCTAGGTCAAAGGAAAAATAACTTTACTTAAGGGATTTTAAGTGTTACAGTGCATTGGTTTTCTAGGTAATTTTTCTTAAACCTCTTTTATAAGAAAGGGCTATAATCTAGAAATTTTTCCATGAACAAGCTTGAATCCTTAAGAACATTTGTTGAAATTACTTTTCTGAATAATATACTTTTTGTTTCATAAAAATGGTACGAGAAGTTTTCGAGATATTACACTTTAAAGTAAAGAAGTGCTTTTAAGGTCAAAAAGGACCACATTTCTAAAAGAATTTTTATTGAATTGGTTTGGACCTTTAAGGACAATTATAGGAAACAATTTTTTAAACAAACTGCTTCTTGTTTTATAACAAAATTCAAAGGAGTTTTCAAGATATTGGACTTGAAAGTGAATAGTGGATTTCTAAGTTGAAAAATCTAAAGCTCAACTGCCTGGAATTGTAAAATAATTTAATTTGAACTTTATTAATAAATTAATTAATTGGCCCAGGCACTCTAGGTACAATTTCTATTAAAATGCCTGAAATGTTGAAAAAACCGTAGCTCAACTGCCCGGAATTGTACAATAATTTAATTTGAACTTTGGTCAATACTTTATAGTATGGAGAATTATTTTTTGTTGGGATTGATATCAGTAAAATTATTCTATAATTGATTATTGCAAGGAATGAATAAAGTAACTTTAATATATCATTGCACCCGGTATCTTTGCGCGTTAGTAAAAAAAGATGGCCTATGCGACATGCGCTATGCGCGAAGAATTTTGGATTGCAATAAGCGGCGGTATCTCTCTCGTTTTGTTCGTTGAAAGTACCACCATCTGTTCGGGTACCGCAAAAACCTTAATTCTACAAACTCAAAATTAGTGTAAACAGAGGCGCCTCAAATTCGTGAGAACTATAAAGTGCACGAAGATCCAGCAACTAGATCCTCACGGGTAAGTCGTTAAGGCCCCATTGTTTCGCCGCTCAATGGTGAATAATATCAACATTTCCACTTTTCTCTTTTTATATAGTTCACAATTTTATCTCATTTATTAGTCGATTATTCACCAAACTTTATTAATAAATAAATAAATTAGCCCAGGCACTTCAGGTACAATTTCTGTTAAAATGACTGAAATATTGAAAAATCTATAGCTCAACTGCCTGCAATTGTAAAATAATTTAATTTGAACTTCATTAATAAATTAATTAATTAGCCCAGGCACCTCAGGTACAATTTCTAGTAAAATGCCTGAAATGTTGAAAAATCTATAACTCAACTGCCTGGAATTGTAAAATAATTTAATTTGAACTTTATTAATAAATTAATTGATTAGCCCAGGCACTTCAAGTACAATGTCTATTAAAATGCCTTAAATGTTAAAAAATCTATAGCTCAACTACCTGGAATTGTAAAATAAATTAATTTGAACTTTATGAATAAATTAATTAATTAGTCCAGGCACTTAAGGTACAATTTCTATTAAAATGCCTGAAATGTTGAAAAATCTATAACCCAACTGCCTGGAATTGTGAATGCAACTTATCCCTGAAAATTACGCTTTATTCTTCTAGAGTCTTCTTGTCTTATAATGTCCTAATGTTGTTTTCAAGATGGCGTCCATCTGTCATATTGACAGTGCGAACTGTCAGTTTTACGTCAAAAGAGCGAGGTGCTCATATTGGGCCACGCCCGATTTTTCTCTCATTTCCAAAATTTAAATATCGATTTAAATTTTGGAAATGAGAGAAGGAAGAATTTGAGGGTATGTTTGACTTTCACATAGATTGGAGTGCATTAGTAGATTTTTTCAGGTACAATTTCTATTAAAATGCTTGAAATGTTGAAAAATCTATAGCTCAACTGCCTGGAATTGTCAAATAATTTAATTTGAACTTTATTAATAAATAAATAAATTAGCCCAGGCACTTCAGGTACAATTTCTATTAAAATGCCTGAAATGTTGAAAAATCTATAGCTCAACTGCCTGTAAATATAAAATAATTTAATTTGAACTTTATTAATAAATAAATAAATTAGCCCAGGCACTTCAGGTACAATTTCTATTAAAATGCCTGAAATGTTGAAAAATCTATAGCTCAACTGCCTGTAAATATAAAATAATTTAATTTGAACTTTATTAATAAATAAATAAATTAGCCCAGGCACTTCAGGTACAATTTCTATTAAAATGCCTGAAATGTTGAAAAATCTATAGCTCAACTGCCTGTAAATATAAAATAATTTAATTTGAACTTTATTAATAAATAAATAAATTAGCCCAGGCACTTCAGGTACAATTTCTATTAAAATGCCTGAAATGTTGAAAAATCTATAGCTCAACTGCCTGTAAATATAAAATAATTTAATTTGAACTTTATTAATAAATAAATAAAATAGCCCAGGCACTTCAGGTACAATTTCTATTAAAATGCCTGAAATGTTGAAAAATCTATAGCTCAACTGCCTGTAAATATAAAATAATTTAATTTGAACTTTATTAATAAATAAATAAATTAGCCCAGGCACTTCAGGTACAATTTCTATTAAAATGCCTGAAATGTTGAAAAATCTATAGCTCAACTGCCTGTAAATATAAAATAATTTAATTTGAACTTTATTAATAAATAAATAAATTAGCCCAGGCACTTCAGGTACAATTTCTATTAAAATGCCTGAAATGTTGAAAAATCTATAGCTCAACTGCCTGTAAATATAAAATAATTTAATTTGAACTTTATTAATAAATTAATTAATTAGCCCAGGCACTTCAGGTACAATTTCTATTAAAATGCCTGAAATGTTGAAAAATCTATAGCTCAACTGCCTGTAAATATAAAATAATTTAATTTGAACTTTATTAATAAATAAATAAATTAGCCCAGGCACTTCAGGTACAATTTCTATTAAAATGCCTGAAATGTTGAAAAATCTATAGCTCAACTGCCTGTAAATATAAAATAATTTAATTTGAACTTTATTAATAAATAAATAAATTAGCCCAGGCACTTCAGGTACAATTTCTATTAAAATGCCTGAAATGTTGAAAAATCTATAGCTCAACTGCCTGTAAATATAAAATAATTTAATTTGAACTTTATTAATAAATAAATAAATTAGCCCAGGCACTTCAGGTACAATTTCTATTAAAATGCCTGAAATGTTGAAAAATCTATAGCTCAACTGCCTGTAAATATAAAATAATTTAATTTGAACTTTATTAATAAATAAATAAATTAGCCCAGGCACTTCAGGTACAATTTCTATTAAAATGCCTGAAATGTTGAAAAATCTATAGCTCAACTGCCTGTAAATATAAAATAATTTAATTTGAACTTTATTAATAAATAAATAAATTAGCCCAGGCACTTCAGGTACAATTTCTATTAAAATGCCTGAAATGTTGAAAAATCTATAGCTCAACTGCCTGTAAATATAAAATAATTTAATTTGAACTTTATTAATAAATAAATAAATTAGCCCAGGCACTTCAGGTACAATTTCTATTAAAATGCCTGAAATGTTGAAAAATCTATAGCTCAACTGCCTGTAAATATAAAATAATTTAATTTGAACTTTATTAATAAATTAATTAATTAGCCCAGGCACTTAAGGTACAATGTCTATTAAAATGCCTGAAATGTAAAAAAAATCTATTGCTCAAATGCCTGGAATTGTCAAATAACTTAATTTGAATTTTATTAACAAATTAATTAATTAGCCCAGGCACTTCAGGTACATTTTCTATTAAAATGCTTGAAATAATGAAAAATCTATGGCTCAACTGCCTGGAATTGTAAAATAATTTAATTTGAACTTTAGCAATTAATAAATTAATTAGCCCAAGCACTTCGGGTAAAATTTCTATTAAAATGCCTGAAATCTTGAAAAATCTATGGCTCAACTGCCTGGAATTGTAAAATAATTTAATTTGAACTTTAGTAATTAATAAATTAATTAGCCCAAGCACTTCAGGTAAAATTTCTATTAAAATGCCTGAAATATTGAAAAATGTATGGCTCAACTGCCTGGAATTGTAAAATAATTTAATTTGAACTTTATTAATTAATAAATTAATTAGCCCAAGCACTTCAGGTAAAATTTCTATTAAAATGCCTAAAATGTTCAAAATCTATAGCTCAACTGCCTGGAATTGTAAAATAATTTAATTTGAGTTTTATTAATAAATTAATTAATTAGTCCAGGCACTTCAGGTACAATGTCTATTAAAATGCTTGAAATGTTGAAAAATCTATAGCTCAACTGCCTGGAATTGTAAAATAATTTAATTTGAACTTTATTATTAAATTAATTAATTAGTCCAGGCACTTCAAACACAATTTCTATTTAAATGCCTGATGTGTTGGAAAAAATGTAGATCTCAAATGCCTGGAATTTCCATTAATTAACTTGGTTTACCTTAACTAATTTAACTGGGTTTACCATTAATATTTAATGCCACTTATCCCTGAAAATTACGCTATATTCTTCTAGAGTCTTCTTGTCTTAAAATGTTGTTTTCAAGATGGCGTCCATCTGTCGTATTGACAGTTAGAAATGTCACTTTTACGTCAAAAAATCGGTGAGGTGCTCTTATTGGGCCACGCCCAAATATCGATTTAAATTTTGGAAATGAATGAAGGAAGAATTTGAGGTTATGTTTTATTTTCACATAGATTGGGTTGTATTATTAGATTTTTCAAACAGTTCCTGGAGAGGTAATTAATGAAATTAGTTTTTTTTCAGACAAGTGTACCTTTTTTACTTATTGAGTTATGAGCATGTTGACAGAAATTTTTTTTTTCAATTTCTTGTACAATTTTTAAAAAACCCTAGAACAGGTGTCTAATCAATTTAAATAAGCAACAATTGTACAAACTTTCTTAGTCTTTGAGTTATGAGCATATTGATTAGGTTTCTTAGGAAAAAAATTAATTCTTTTGTTCTTAAATGAATAAATGAATTTAAGGTTAAGTTAGACCCTTCAGCAATAAGGCACCTAAATATAAGAACCGAGGTTGAACGACTTATTCAAAGTTCACTAATCCCCATAAAACAAACATTAAGAAAAAGCCATTTTAATATGAATTATTTATATCCAGAGACTGTTCAGTGTCCATTTAGTGGTCGTCCAGCATGCAGGCCAATTTTTGCATAATTACCATGATGATGGTAATCGTTACTTTCGGCGTAATGAGACCGTATTGGTTGTCCGGTTAATTAAGTAATTACGACCGTAACAGGACTCGCCTTATATCAAACAGTGGCTCCTTGTAAAGTATTTACTGTAAATTTTAATATGGTCGCTTATATGGAGACTCGAGTGTCATTAAAACATGCGGAGATAATTAGAGATTTTAATTTACCATAATAAATTGACTTTCTGACTATTATTTGCTATCAGAGTCCAGCGAGACGTAAATTTTATGGATGAAAAACGTATTTTCACTTCTCCAAAACTGTTATTTGTACAACTGCAAGTTATAGAATAATTTAAAAAAATTACAACTTTTACTGCCTGGAAAAAGTAACATATTAAATTAAAATAGTTCAGATGCCTGGAAAATTGGGAATCTGGACAAATGGTCCTGCCTGGTGCAAGAAAAAGCTACTTAAGCTACCTGGAAAACAATATGGAATTAGCCCAATTGCCTGGAAGAAAGAGGTATAACCTCAATTGCTTGATGCAAAAAAAAATAAATAAAATACGTCTTTGATTCTTAGATTATTGCTCAATATCAGTCACATTTTTTCTTTTTAAATTAAAAAGTCTAGATTTTGGCCTAAACAATCCAAATTAATCATTTTCCACCCCCAAATTACGAAAACCACGCCATGTTACTAGGGATCCAAGCCTATCCAGGCAAAAACTTCACAAGTATGACCTTTTTCTTATAAACTAATTAATTTATTAATTAATAAAGTTCAAATTAAGTTATTTTACAATTCCAGGCAGTTGAGCCATAGATTTTTTAATATTTCAGGCATTTTAATAGAAAATGTACCTGAACTGCTTGGGCTAATTAATTTATTAAAGTGTATTAATTATTAAAGTTCAAATTAAATTATTTAACAATTCCAGGCAGTTGAGCTATAGATTTTTCCACATTTTAGGCATTTTACTAGAAATTGTACCTGAAGTGCCTGGGCTAATTAATTAATTTATTAATAAAGTTAAAATTAAATTATTTGACAATTCCAGGCAATTGAGCTATAGATTTTTTCTTTAATAATTGCCTAGAAAAAGAATAATCTAGTCCAGGTTCCTGGAAAAAATGGCTCCGATTGCCTGGAAGAGAATGAATATTTATAAAAAAAAACTGAAAAAATAATAATAATAATACATATTTATTTAGCAAAATGTACCACATACATAACCAGACCATAATTTGCGAACCATCGGCAATTTTTATTTTTTTTTAATTAAATTGGTTAACAAGTTAAAAAAGTGTACCATATCGATGGGTTTATTGGAAATGTTTTTGTTTTTTAATTTTGAGAGAACAATTCATGCTCTAGAAATTTCAATTTTCAGTTACTATTTTCATGACATTTTTGACTACTTACATATACATACACTCTTTAATAAAAAAAAATTGATTTCCAAAAAATTCTCTGGTCTTAAGACATAACATCTCTATAGTAACCAAGGAAAAAAATTAACCATAACCATAAATTCTTCCCTTTTTCTGTTGACCGCTTTTTTGACGTAAAAGTGACATTTCGAACTGTCAATATGACAGTTGGGCGCCATCTTGGGAACAACATTTTAAGACAAGCAGACACTATAATAAAGCCTAATTTTCAGGGATAAGTTGCATTAAATATTAATTAATGGTAAACCCAGTAAAATTATTTAAGGAAAACACAGTTATAATTAATGGAAATTCCAGGCAGTTGAGCGATAGATTTTGAACATTTCAGGCATTTTAATAGAAATTGTACCTGAAGTGCCTGGGCTAATTAATTAATTTATTAATAAAGTTTAAATTAAATTATTTGACAATTCCAGGCAGTTGAGCTATAGATTTTTCAATATTTCAGATATTTTAATAGAAATTTTACCTGAAGTGCCTGGGCTAATTAATTTATTCATTAATAAAGTTCAAATTAAATTATTTTACAATTCCAGGCAGTTGAGCTATAGATTTTGAACAATTTAGGTATTTTAATAGAAATTGTACCTGAAGTGCCTGGGCTAATTAATTCATTCATTAATAGAGTGCAAATTAAATTATTTTACAATTCCAGGCAGTTGAGCCATAGAATTTTCAACATTTCAGGCTTTTAATAGAAATTATACCTAAAGTGCCTGGGCTAATTAATTTATTAAAGTGTATTAATTATTAAAGTTCAAATTAAATTATTTAACAATTCCAGGCAGTTGAGCTATAGATTTTTCCACATTTTAGGCATTTTACTAGAAATTGTACCTGAAGTGCCTGGGCTAATTAATTAATTTATTAATAAAGTTAAAATTAAATTATTTGACAATTCCAGGCAATTGAGCTATAGATTTTTTCTTTAATAATTGCCTAGAAAAAGAATAATCTAGTCCAGGTTCCTGGAAAAAATGGCTCCGATTGCCTGGAAGAGAATGAATATTTATAAAAAAAAACTGAAAAAATAATAATAATAATACATATTTATTTAGCAAAATGTACCACATACATAACCAGACCATAATTTGCGAACCATCGGCAATTTTTATTTTTTTTTAATTAAATTGGTTAACAAGTTAAAAAAGTGTACCATATCGATGGGTTTATTGGAAATGTTTTTGTTTTTTAATTTTGAGAGAACAATTCATGCTCTAGAAATTTCAATTTTCAGTTACTATTTTCATGACATTTTTGACTACTTACATATACATACACTCTTTAATAAAAAAAAATTGATTTCCAAAAAATTCTCTGGTCTTAAGACATAACATCTCTATAGTAACCAAGGAAAAAAATTAACCATAACCATAAATTCTTCCCTTTTTCTGTTGACCGCTTTTTTGACGTAAAAGTGACATTTCGAACTGTCAATATGACAGTTGGGCGCCATCTTGGGAACAACATTTTAAGACAAGCAGACACTATAATAAAGCCTAATTTTCAGGGATAAGTTGCATTAAATATTAATTAATGGTAAACCCAGTAAAATTATTTAAGGAAAACACAGTTATAATTAATGGAAATTCCAGGCAGTTGAGCGATAGATTTTGAACATTTCAGGCATTTTAATAGAAATTGTACCTGAAGTGCCTGGGCTAATTAATTAATTTATTAATAAAGTTTAAATTAAATTATTTGACAATTCCAGGCAGTTGAGCTATAGATTTTTCAATATTTCAGATATTTTAATAGAAATTTTACCTGAAGTGCCTGGGCTAATTAATTTATTCATTAATAAAGTTCAAATTAAATTATTTTACAATTCCAGGCAGTTGAGCTATAGATTTTGAACAATTTAGGTATTTTAATAGAAATTGTACCTGAAGTGCCTGGGCTAATTAATTCATTCATTAATAGAGTGCAAATTAAATTATTTTACAATTCCAGGCAGTTGAGCCATAGAATTTTCAACATTTCAGGCTTTTAATAGAAATTATACCTAAAGTGCCTGGGCTAATTAATTAATTTATCAATAAAGTTCAAATTAAATTATTTTACAATTCCAGGCAGTTGAGCTATAGATTTTGAACATTTTAGACATTTTAATAGACATTGTACCTGAAGTGCCTGGGCTAATTAATTTATTTATTAATAAAGTTCAAATTAAATTATTTTACAATTCCAGGCAGTTGAGCTATAGATTTTGAACATTTTAGACATTTTAATAGACATTGTACCTGAAGTGCCTGGGCTAATTAATTTATTTATTCTTAAAGTTCAAATTAAATTATTTTACAATTCCAGGCAGTTGAGCTATAGATTTTGAACAATTTAGGTATTTTAATAGAAATTGTACCTGAAGTGCCTGGGCTAATTAATTAATTCATTAATAAAGTGCAAATTAAATTATTTTACAATTCCAGGCAGTTGAGCTATAGATTTTGAACAATTTAGGTATTTTAATAGACATTGTACCTGAAATGCCTGGGCTAATTAATTTATTTAATATACCAATTTATTGTTAATTACATTTTTGCAGAAACATTTCAGTTTTGAAGTTAATAGCAAAGTCTATATATTTCAACAATTTCAATATTTTTGAAATATATAGACTTTGGTAGTAGACTGAAGCAAATAAGCGGAACGGAGTTTCTTTAATCAATCAAATCAATCAATTAAATATGCTTTATTGTCAAAAAATTTAAAAAAAATTGCAGACAAAGCTATACATAAAAAAGCAAAACACACAAATATAGAAATCAAAATACAAGTACTAAATAAATATATACAAAATTGGGTCCAAAAGACATAAATGTACCTGGTCAAATTTCTTATACTAAATGTAAAAAATAAGAAAATACGAAAGTAAATAAAAATATTAACAAGAAAGTAAAATAAAAAAAGTAAAAAAAGTAACAAAACAGTCAAAAACATTAATACAATGTTTAAAAATTCATAAAAAATTTGTATAGAAATTTAGCAATACAAAATATTGCTATTTTACATCATAAAAAATTTAATAATTATTAGCCAGTGCGTGCATGATACTCAATATCAAACTTAGTCATTGGAAAATTTCATACTGCTTGTTTGCTTCCAAAATTAAAATCATTCTACATTATATAAATAGTACAGGTAACTTTTGTTAAATCATACTGTTTCTCTTATTAATTGTATTTTGTAGGTTAGGTAAGTAATTTTCCCGTCTATTTTAAAATAATTAAAATATATACGTTTGTAAAAAGAAAAAATTCAATCTAAATAAAACAGGGTTTTGATTTGATTTAAGACAACCATTTAAGTCAACTTTCATCTATCTAGATGAAATTAATGCGAAAAACTGGATTATTTGAGTGGGCACACGTTGCAGAAAATAATACGTTGATAGTTTATAATGGTGCTAACGCAACTGGTACCACCTCAATAATAAAGTAAGAAAACAAATGCGTCTATAGTGACATTTTTCTTCTCACACCGAGGGACTGGTTTCATCTATAATAATCCGTTCGAAACGTGCTCTAACCACGAGTCCACATAATAAATCAGCTCACGGCGTACACCTCTATTATTAAAAGTAACATTCTTCTGCCTTTTAGTTAGTAGCTGCTTAGCAACTAGATTCTTGACGATTATCCTCTTATTTATTAGTCCCTATATTTTAAGGACAATTAACTTTCAAATTTTTATACCCTTAGGACCGAATCAGCTTAATTTCTAATCAACTGTCAACGGTAGATTTAAGAAAATTCCATTGCAAGCAACATTAATTGAAGATTTGGTAAAAAAACAATTATTATAGAATTTAAGAACTCTAGTGCATTTTAAACAGGGATATTATACGTGGGTGGAATATGCCACTTTTTCCAACGCGTATTAAGATAGTCATCGCGCTCGTAACTCCTATTCTGTTATATATGGTCGTAATTCAACGTGGAAATTCTTCTCTTGGAAATTTATTATACAACCTCGGGTTTATAAGGGAGATGCTTATCCGACAGTTATATGAGTCTAATAATATGTCGACGTCCGCTTTATTTCGCTTTCGCTAATTCCCTAACAGGTTTCGAGAGTGTAACCGATATTAAGAAAAAAAAACTGGAAACATATCGATTTATAGTAATTTTTTTATCATTTTTCAAGGTTGTGTCCAAGGTCATGCTGTATTGATACTTTAAACTGTCACTTTTACGTCAAAAAATCGGTCAGCAGAAAAAGAGAGAAAAGAGGAAGAATTTCAGGTTATGTTTCGACCTCTGTTCAAATATATGCCAATTAATTTTAAATTTAAAAAAACTTTCTTTTTTACATAAGATCCCATGGAATTTTTTTTCGTAAAAAATTATAAATTTTTATATAATTATTTTGATTAATTAAATTTTTAATTAATTATAAATTATAAAAAGAGTGTATAATATAAATAAAATAAAAAATTATCAATTAGTCAAAAATGACATGAAAATTGTAAAATTTGAATTTCTATTGCATGAATTGTTCTCTTACAATAAAAATAAAACATTTCCAATAAACCCATTGATATGGAACACTTTTTTAACTTGTTAACCAATTTTTTCAGTTTTTTTTTAAATAAATATTTATTCTCTTCCAGGCAATCGAAGCTATTTTTTTTCCAGGCTCCTGGACTAATTTATTCTTTTTCCAGGCAATTCTTAAAGAGAAAATCTACAGCTCAATTGCCTGGAATTGTGAAATAATTTAATTTGAATTTTATTAATAAATAAATTGATTAGCCCAGGCACTTCAGGTATAATTTCTATTAAAATGCCTGAAATATTTCATTATCAGGTACAATTTCTATTAAAATACGTAAAATGTTGGAAAATCTATAGCTGAACTGCCTGGAATTATAAAATAATTTAATTTGAATTTTATTAATAAATTAATTAATTACCCTAAGCAGTTCAGGTGCAATTTCTATTAAAATGCCTCAAATGTTGAAAAATCTATAGCTCAACTGCCTGGAATTATAAAATAATTTAATGTGAATTTTATTAATAAATGAATTACTTAACCCAGGCACTTCAGGTATAATTTCTATTAAAATGCCTGAAATATTTAAAAATCTATAGCTCAACTGCCTGGAATTCTAAAATAATTTAATTTGAAATTTATTAATAAATTAATTAATTAGTCCAGGCACTTAATAATAATGTATTTATTTAGCTTGAGCTACAAAAGGTAATACATAATAATATATAGATAATATAATACATATTTAAAAAAAAAAATTAAAAATTTAAATCAATAAAAATAAAAAATGCAAGTAAATTGAAAAAAAAGTGTGCTTGTACAAAATGGCATACATATACAAAAAACACAAAAAGTCTCACATACAGAATATTTATAAATAAAATTTAAGCCTAAAATAAAATAGCAAAAATAAAACAAAATACGAATGAAAATTGTAAAATAAAAATAAAATACGCATACAAACTACAATTACATAAATAAAGGTAAAACGAATGATAAAACAAAGTATGTACAAATAAAACTTAAAAATCACTAAAATTACGGTTTAAAAATGTATAAATAAAATGAAACAACTAAAGGTACTTTATACGAGGTAGGGTACTTTAAAATTGTACCTAAAGATACAACTTTAGGTACAATTTCTATTAAAATGCCTGAAATGTTGAAAAAATCTATAGCTCAACTGCCTGGAATTGTAAAATAATTTAATTTGAACTTTATTAATAAATAAATTAATTAGCCCAGGCACCTTAGATACAATGTCTATTAAAATGCCTAAAATGTTGAAAAATCTATAGCTCAACTGCCTGGAATTGTAAAATAATTTAATTTAAACTTTATTAAGAAATAAATTAATTAGCCCAGGCACTTCAGGTACAATTTTTATTAAAATGCCTGAAATATTGAAAAATCTATAACTCAACTACCTGAAATTGTAGAATAAATTAATTAATTAGCCCAGGCACTTCAGGTACAATTTCTATTAAAATGCCTGAAATGTTAAAAAATCTATAGCTCAGCTGCCTGGAATTGAAAAATAGTTTAATTTGAACTTTAATAATAAATTAATTAATTACCCCAGGCACTTCAGGTTCAACGTCTATTAAAATGCCTGAAATGTTGAAAAGTCTGTAACTCAACTGCCTGGAATTACAAAATAATTTAATTTAAACTTTATTACTAGAGTATAACTTATTAAAGGTGTCTTTTTTATTTTACAATTACAAAAAAAAGGGTTATAGATTACGAACAAGTACAAAGAGTTCTAAGTTAAATAAAGTTCCGGGTGATATAAGTTGAAGAATTTAGTACCTGTGTTTATGTTTTATTCACGTTTAATAAGAAGTTTTATTAGATGTTAATAATATATAATTATTATTTTATAAAAGTTAAAGGTTTAAATATGGTATATTGTATACTATTTAAGGACGCTTATAAAATGCGGTTAATGGAATAAGATTTTTTTAAATAACTTTACTAATAAAGTAGATATTTTTTTTTTTAATTTGCAGATGTGTTTTATGCATCAGGGAGCATTTTTCAACGTACAATGTACAAAGAAAAAAATTAATTTTTATCAATGGCGTCCATAAGGGGTTTATCGTTAAAATTATTTAATAAAACTGCATTTTTCCAAAATAAATTTTATTCTTTAAAACCTTGTTTAATTTTGAGGAAATTTGTATTCTTGCGGTTTTTTTCATTTGTATCTCTTATTTGGTATAATTATTGTTTAATACACGTTAATGCATTTCCTATTTTTTACCTTTCTTTGTGTATGACATTTTAATAATTTTTTTTTAATGCCGAAACTTTCTCCCTTGTGTAAACAGAATCGTATATGATATACGTATATTCTAAAGTTTAATAAATATACCTTGACTATATCCGTTTTTTAATAATATACCAAGTGTTAATTTAAAAATTGTATTTTTGAACCTAGATAATGAAAAGCTGCCTAGAACTAAAAAAAAGTGATTTTTTTTTTAAACTTAGTAAACTAAGTATCCGGCACACCCTGTACATGTATGTACGTCTGTGACACGAAATTAATGTACGTACAAACTAGGTATCCAAAAGTACGTACTAAATACGTTATTTTTATAACAATGGACGTATGGACAAAAATATGACATAAAAATTACGTACTCAGGACGTATGTGAAATACTGTTTGATCGTTGATTGAATAATAGTATTATTACCTATTATTCAATCAAAGTTTGATGCTGTACTTTTAATTCTTTTTAATTTGTCTGTTTTGTATAATTACTTATATATGGTAAAAAAAAAAAATAAATATTCTTCCAGGTATTAGAAATCCTACGACAAGGAAGTCGTAATATATATTCAAAAAAAAAAAGCGTAAGATAACAGTACCACGGCGAATTCAGACAAGATGGTCACGTTTTTATTAGTCGAGGTCCAGTTATACGGTGGAGCAATTTGCATCCGCGCTTCTATTAACTTAAACTCGTGCAGACCGAGTGAAAAATCTTGACCCCGTCCATTTCTGATACTGTTATTATGGATACCACGACGAGATTATTATGGTCATTATGGGTGTAGTTTACCGTACCGAATTGCCCACTTTCCACTCGTCGTCTCAATAATTGCTTTATACGACTTATTTTATCTTTGATTCGTAGGTCAATTTATTTAACCTGTTAAGACAACTATTGTGCCAACGAACGCCCGAATTAAACCATAACGATCATTAAATAAATTTAAAAAAAAAAAAAAATTAACGGACAATCACCTATCTATCATCAATACATGCTACCGAAGACAAGTTTTTTTCTCTCTCCTTTTGAACCGGCGTATCCTTTACAAGGACGCCACTCTAGTAAACGAGTTTTTTATATAATTCGCAACGATGAAGAATGAAAATCGCCACCGGGGTCGTCAATTTCGATTTTATTAACGGCTATCAACGTATTATTTGATTGATCAATTAGTCAATCGTTTGTGCTGAAATTGGACGATAGAAACCGCCCAAGCAGCACACAAAATCCAGTATGAAACAAAATATAGAGATGGAGGTTTTCATGAGTATATTAAAATAATATGTTTTAATTAAAAAAAAAAACAATAATAAAGGATATTGAATATGGCAGCCAAAATCCCCATTAATAATCACCACCAAGTAAAAAAAATTAATCTCAATACCCAAAAAAAGGAAATTATAAAATTTAAAGACAAATCAAAGCATTTTACCCTTTTGTGTCAAAAAGTAAATATTTAATGCCTTAATCCACAGAATAAATGGGCCTAAGTAATTCGTACCACCTATTCTCTCATCGCTTGCTATAAACACCCCACTGGTATCGCTAAAAACTAAACTAATTAAATTAAAATTTTTGGTTAAACTCATTTTACGTACTTAAATCTTATATTTAAATTAAATATCTATTAGGCTAGTTGGGAAAAGCAGAAAAAATTGGAAAATAACTATAGAAACGTGGACAAAAAAAGCCGCTGGAAAAATTTGATCCAGATTCAAGTAGGATCTTGATAAACCAGAAGGAATGGAACGATTCTTTAAACGTTTTAAATGCCTGGTTGAATTCCATTATTTTTCAGGCATCCGATGCTTATTTTGTGGGAACTTTAAATGCCTAGACGGATTTTAATTTAAATTACCATAAAAAAACAGTTGAGGTCATCCATTACTGCCGAAGTCATCTGTTATCATTTTCGCCCATTCTCAAGTCATTTTTTCCCATTTCTCTTTTAGAGTTTAACTCTTGCGTGTCCTTTTGGCCTTAATCGCGGGTTCAAAAAATGCATCTCGAGCGTACTTTTACCGCCTTTTAACGAATGTATGTCTTCGATTAACCCACACGCATCGGGTGTTTGCTTTCGTTGACCCAGGTCGGAAAACACGATCTCGAGATGTGCTGTGCGTTCTTTACACATTCGTTGGTTTTCAAGTAGGAAGGAACGAAAGTAAATTAGATGTAAGTGGGATTTAGGTACGAGTGAGTGTGGCTTTCTCCGGATGCGTTCCCTTATTGTTACTGGTCAAATCGATTTTGAGAGATTTTGCTATGGATGCTTTATTTAAATGTGTTTTATAGATTTTTAGCAAAAATGGACTAGAAGGAAGTTATTGGCGTCTTTTTTTGACAAAACAGAAGTCCCGATCTCATCAAATGTGTTTGTGTTCTTACCTTTGTTTTCGTTTGGTCTCTTAGAAAAAAATGGATGATACGTTTCTGTTTTTTTTTTTTTGAGTTTTGGTCTAAGCTGACGATCCTTGAATGTACTTCAAAAATTACATTGAATTTCTTTAAATAACTTATAGGTTGATTAAAAACTGCTGTTGTACGAAAATTGTTTGGAATTAAAAAGCCTTTATCAAGAAATAAAAATATTGTTTTCATTTCCAATACATTGAAAAAACCTGAAAAACCTCGTTTTCAAAAGGTCAATTTTCTCAAAACCTATGAGAAATTTGCAAAAAGTGATTATTGCAATAGATGTAAAATCTAAAACTTAAAATAAAAGTATTTTACACGTATTTCCAAAAACGAACTAGAAATAAATTATTGACATTTTTTTTTGGTTTTTGGCCGAGACTGACCTGAAACTTTGCAAAATTTATAATAACCAACAGCAAGTCAATAATATACCACCTATAAGTATAGTACTACTTATAGTACTTCTTAATATCAGGTCAACGACAGCAATGATTTAATGCAAGAGGTCGCGGATCGATAGAGGAGAATGAATAATATCATGCTGTTTAATATGGAAATCTTACCACACACTTCAGGAATTACCCAATTATCTAATATTCTAAACTCAGTTACTGGCAAGCAAGTGCACGTCTCAGAAGTGATTAAGTTGGGCAGACCAAATAGTAAAGGTCGTAAATGTCTCAAGATAGTTCTATCAAACAATTCTGATGTAACCAATGTACTAAAGAACCGGGAGGAGGTTTAGCTCTGCTAAGGCGGTTTATGTTGAGGCTGATCTCACTCCTAGTCAGAGGAGTGATCTGCAAAAGGTCAAGGACGGACTTGAGCATCGGCGATCCAATGGAGAAACAAATCTGTACATCAAGTTTGACAATGGCAGGCCTGTCATCGCCACAAAAAACTAAACCCTTCCAGCACTTCACACCACCTACTTATTTGTTATCAAAATATTCGTGGCCTCTGCACCAAGACTGATAAGCGTTATACAGGGATCTCCGTGTGCGACTTTGACATCATTCATTGCCTTCACCGAAACGTGGCTTCAACCAGATATTCTCGACTCTGAATTGTGTCCAGAAACATTTAGAGTGCTCAGATCTGACAGACAGCTGGATAGAGTGGCCGCTACTTCGTGGTGGTGGCTGCTTGGTCGCAGCTTCTCACAACATCCACCTAGAGAGGGTTAACTTGGAAGACATCTTTAACTCCACACCACTTATAGATATTTTATGTTGTAAGCTACTTATGGTTATTTTGTATTTTATTTATTTGTAATCTATGTCCCTCCTTGCACAACCGCGAGAGACTTTGAGACCTTGTGTGAAACAATTGGATCAGGTCCACACAAAACGCGTTATGATTGTTGGATATTTTAATGTTCCGTCTTATCAGTCAACCGAAGCTAGCAGTGTCAAGTGCAAGCTTTTGACCAACCTATGCGAGATCCTTGGTCTTAAGCAGTTTAACAATATTCCAAATGTTAATAATAGGCTTCTTGACTTGGTTTTTTCAAATTTCGACGTCAGTGTCATCAAAAGTATATAACCGCTTATTGACGAAGATTTGCATCATCCTGCTTTGACAATTTCTTTTAAATTGGCTTCTCATAAATATAATCCTTCTATAAGTTCAAACAATTTACAGCAGTTTAACTTCAGAAAAAGCAGACTTTCCACTCATGTATAATTTATTGCTTGATGCAGACTGGTTGTCCGTCTTGCAGTCTTTTCTGACGTTGACAGTGCTTGCAAGGAACTTTACAAAAGACTTGATTCAGCTTTTGCTGGTTCAGCACCTTTAAAACAACGAAGACGATGGCGATTTCCAGTATGGTTTTTAAAACAAATTATTTCTAATATCTTTAAGAAGAAAAAAGCATATCGTGATTATAGATCCTCTCCAACTGAATTTAATTTTTCCAGATACAACAGGCTTCGTCAGACATTAAAATCTCAAGCCCGTGAGGTCGACTTAAGCCGAGGAGAACATTTGTTGAACAACAGTTTTGGTCTTTTGTTAGAGCTATGAAAGGTCACTCTTCACTTCCGTCTATCATGTGCGATACCAATGGTAATTCTTTTCAAGGAACAGAAAATATTGTGCCAGCTTTTGCCAAACTTTTTCAAAATGCCTAGAAAGATCCAATCAACCTCGCAGAAACCTATCCTCCTTCTAATTCCTCAGACCTCATTGACATTCTTCCATCAATTACCACTGAGGAAATTATTGCTGCTAGTCGGAGGCTAAAAAACAAGTTGACAGCCGGTCTAGATGGTGTTCCAAGTTTTGCGGCTAAAGACTGCATGTTTGTCCTTTGTCAGCCTTTATGTCATATTTTTAACCTTATTTGGAAAACTGGCAAATTTCCAGGCGTCTGGAAATGTGCTAAAGTAATACCAATTCACAAAAAAGACGATATACACAGAGTCGACAACTACCGACCTATCTCCATACATTGCAATTTTTCCAAAACCTTTGAAACCAAAACTTTTGATGGTAAATATGGAAATAATTTCTTTTGTAGACTTTTTGGGAAAAAATGTATAAAGTACTTTTAATTTTAGGCTTGAAAAAGGCATCTATTGCAAAAACAAACATTTTTGATTTTTTCATATTTTTTGAGAAAATTGAGTTTTTTTGAGGCGAGGTTTTTTAGGATTTTCTCCCACTGTATGAGGAATAAAAATAAAATTTTGGTTTCTAAATAAATATCTTGTTATTGCAAACAACTTTTCTATTAACAATTTTGTTATTAAATTTATTGGTTTTCTGTAAATGCAGATTTTTCATACAAATGAGTTATTTTTTTGAGAAAAATAATTATTCTGGATTTTAGTTTATTCCCACTTTCCTATGGAAAATAGAGATTTTTGTTATAAGACCTTTTTGTTAATTTTTTTACGGTCAACATGTAGCAGAAAAAAAAAATTCTAACAACTTGTATAAATTTTATTTATTTAGCATTTATTTACAACAGGCAAAGCCCAGTTACAGGAAAATCTACAATTAATATTTTGAAAGTATAAATAAGTATTAAATTACCATAAATTAAATAACAAAAAGGAAGAAAAATAAAGAAAACTTAAATTACTATAGTAGCATCATGTATATATCAAAATTAAAGGAGATGTAAATTAACATTAGGATGAACAAAGAAAGGGATTCATGGGACAAGGGAAAAAAGGAAGAGAAAATGAATTATGGTAACTGTTGATACTACTACTGATAGAATATCGTTCAAGAGAGGAGGAAAATTTATTTGATTATTGACCAACTTCTATAAGAATGGCCAGAGATTGCAGATTAAATCTACCTAACATCAGATCATGATCATGTCCCCTAACAGAATATATTCCATCCGCACGAAACATAAGAAACTTTAAAACCCTTCTCTGAACACTCTCGATGTAGCCAACATGGCATTCATAGAAAGGACACCACACCAAGGAACCGTATTCCAGTCTTGATCTAACAAAGGAAAAGTACAATAGTTTTATTGAGTTTGAGTTGATAAAGAGTCGGCTATTTCGAATGACAAAACCCAGAAGTTTCAACGAGGAGGTCACTGTCTGTTCAATATGTGGCACAAATGTGAGCTTATCGTCGAATACAACCCCTAGCTCTTTAATAGAAGTAGAATACTTTTTAAATAAATGGTCTGTTTTTAAATCTGTTTGCACATTGACTAAATAAAATAATTTTAATCTCGGATTTTTCCAACAGATATTTTTTTTTATTAGGAGTTTATTTTATCGATTTTCTGACCCTGCCAAAATGTTTTTTTATTCCCAAAAATAAAAATGCATGACTGCATTAGTCACGTATAAATAAAAATATACAAAAAAAAATTTATTAGGAAATTAAAAAATTACACATTTTAATTAGATAAGGACACGTTTGCGTTTTTCAAAAGTGTGCGTTTTTTACGTTTTACTTTAATAAAAAATTCATAGCAATAACTGATAAATTCATTACTTTGAATATGGATACTAAAGACAAACTTGTTAAATTTATATAAAAGATTGAAACAAGTTAGCTGCAATTATCCAATGTCTAGAAGGCCAATTTGGAAACAAAATAAGAGATATACGTCAACAACAAGTTACTCTGTAAGAACAAGCAGTCCAAAATAATATTGATACACCAGAATATTTTCAGATCATCAGCATAAGCTAGTTTAAAGCAGGAAATCAATTCTATAAGATCATTAATATAAAAGATAAAAAGAAGTGGGCCGAGATTGGATCCCTGTGGGACTCCAGAAGTTGAAACAAAGGTATTAGATCTACAACCTTCCACATCAACAAACTGTAGACGGTCAATAAGGTATGACGAAAGCAACGAAATTAGCCTTTCTGAGAAGTTGAATTGCTTGTTCAATTTTTCCAGCAGAATGCTATGATTTATCTGATCGAAAGCCTTACTGAAATCAGTATACATCACATCAACCTGATTTTTTCTATCGAGGGCTGAAGAAATAAAATGCGTCACATTACAGAGGTTAGTGATGCACGACCTTTTAGGAATAAAACCGTGCTGAGCAAAAAACCTGAAATCCCTTCTCTAAGAAAACCATTTTTCTCAAAACCTATAAGAAATTAAGAAAAAATTATTTTAACAGTGGATGTATAATCTCACGCTTGAACTAAAAGTATTTTACACGTTTTTCTCAAAAAAGAACCAAAAGAAAGTTATTAATTTTTTTTGGTTTTTAGGCCAAAACTGACCTCGAAATTTGCAAAATTTTTAAAAAGTTATCAAAATTTAATTATTTTTTTTGCTGCATGTTGACCGTAAAAAGATAAACAAAAAAGTCTTATTACAAAAATCTCTATTTCCTATAGGAAAGTGGGAAAAAAATTAAAAAACAAGAATAACTATTTTTCTCAAAAAAATATCTCATTTGTTTCACTTTTTCAAAAGTAGGTATTTCATAAATAGATTCCAAAACTGTCCACAAAGGAAATTATTGCCATATTTCCTTTGTCATCAAAGTTTTCCTTTTTGAAGATCCCTTCTAGTGTACCACAAGTGTAGTAAGTTAATTAACGTGATAAGTAAAATCGTTTTATATGACGCGATAATCCAATGGCGTGCGTTTAACCGATTTTTTGACACATTTTATAACGTTTATTACATGCGGGGCAGGCTAATGAACTGCTCTCTGGTGGTGAGCGAACTGTGACGAACAACCGATTCTCGGATCATTCGGTCCAATATAACATCGACATTTTTCCAAGCGTCGTTTTACCCGCTCGGGTTCTTTTATTTTTTTTTTGTATTTAAACCAACCATGACGCGGAAATTGTATGACCTGACAGTGAGGTTAATGTTCAAACAGTAAAAAAACACATTCGAATTTTCCGCCTGGAAAGGACAGGAGATGCCTTAAAAAAAAATTATATTTATTTCCAAAAAATTCATTGTGAGCAAAATTGCCTAGGAAAAAAATGTTAAATATATAACATTTTTTTATTTAACTCACTTCGCCTATAACCCCAAGTCTAGTAATTTTTTTTCACAGGTCATTTTCGAATTGAGCATTATTCAATATTCCATTAAAATCATCTTAGCAGTTGATCATTTAACCACCTTTCCAGGTTATTTCGCAGTCAAAATTCTCTGGAAAGGTGCTTTAAAGTATCCTGGTTAGCTTTATTTAGGCCAGGAATTTAATTTTTCCTTACGCTTATTTTATTTTTTTCGAAAATGCCATAAAAATACGAACCCCAAGTGAGGTAAGTAAGTTAAGTTTTTTTTAACTAGCATTAGTCTTTATGTCTTAGAATTTTTGATTGATATATAGTATATTGATTGATATATATTGACATAATAGTCCAATTTAGTTCTTTGTGAAGAAATATCTTAAAATTGCCAATGAAGTGCCAACGTTTTTGCCCAAAATTCTATAAATGATTTTTTTTTAAATAAATATGAAGCATTTATTAAAATATTAATCGTTGACATGCTACAATTGTAATAATTCTTTCTTATGGTTATGAATTTTTGAAAGTTCCTTAATTTTGTACAATACCAGTAACTGTTTTTAAAAAAAAACACAGAAGATTCATCGAAAATAGATCGCTGAGGGTATCATTAAGTTTAACGTATTTTTTTGACGTTTTAAATGCCTGGCAGAAATTATAAATGGCTCCATATGCAGGGAAATAAAATGCGAATTTTTTACTATGTTTATTTATTTATTTAAATAAGATTTGTATAGTACATAATATTTACATCTACCTAAATTCCAACTTTTGTCATGCTCTTACTTGTTGCAACATGTATGTGCAAAGGTTTATGACAATTAGTTCAGTTCAATACAATAATTAGCAAATTTGTCATTGACTTCTGTAGTATATTGATGATAATTTTTCAAGTTTCTTTTACTGTTAATTAGTTACATATGCAAATTTGCTGCAGCTGTAAATTCATTAGGAACTATGTATAGCAAAATAGTTAAATATAGAACTTTGTAAAATGCTTATTATGTTCTAGTGCACTGATACTTTTAAAATTACTTTAAAATACAACCATAAAGAAACTATTTCAATTCCCATATCTGAAATGCGTATAGGCAAAACATGATTATCAACATATACCATGTCTTTTGCTTATTGTCAATAGAGTCGCATTTTATAACATATAATTTATATTTATTTTGCTGATGTGTGACATATCTTGAGTTTAATTTATGCTTAATTATACAAAACAGATATATGATTTTGAAGGCCTCAAAGGTCTTCGAAAAGTTGGACAGTATGGAGACAGGTCTATAATTATTAATATTTTTTTGTTGCACCGCTCTTATAATATTTTAGCACTCTTCCAAATCTCTGGAAAAGTAGAAGTATGTACTTGAACTCTCATTTTTTTATATGATATTATTGTTATTTCTTCCAGGCAGTTGAGAGTATTTTTAAGTTAGTTTAATTGATTGATTGATTAATAAATAATGTGTGCTTAAATAGAAACCGCGTTGTTGTTGGTCAAAATCAAAAAGGGCACGATAACAGGCTCTAACCGATTGCGCATTTTCGTAATACCTTTTCACGATAGCTATACGTTCCTCTTGACTTAAACGATTCATGATGAAATTTTAAAGTATAATTAACACAACTGACGCTTGATCCGCGTTTTGACACATACCATTTTGCGTACATGGCCCACTAAACTTCTATCACTTCTATTGGTAGACCCATTAGTAATTTTGGATCATTTTTTTAATGTAATTAAAATCATTACTTTTAACCGAAATTATTACCATAAGCGCTTGGACTACAGGGTCACGCCTTTTATAAGAAAATTATCACTATCTGTCTCGCTCTAACATATGACCTCCTTTCTAACTGTCTTTGTTTAACAGCATCTTAGTCCAGGCGTTTTTAATAAATAATTATGAAATTACTTATACTTATGAATGTTCCATAATATCATTCATTATGTTATTTCAATTATAACAGTATAATATTATTTATTTAATTATTTAAATAATCGTCCTTTGGTATGATGTTTCTGTCCTGGTCTAACGCATTTGTAATCATAATATTAGTCCGATTATTATTATGAATTAATGGAGAATGCGTAACATACATTTAGGAAACTATTGAAGAAATAATGAATTCGATAAAGATTATTCTTGTCCCCTTTTTTCAAGGCAATTGAAGGTCATTTCGGGCACATACTCATTCCTTTCAGACACTTTTAAAGCATTTCTACTTTATTTTAAGCAGTTGAAAGTTATTTATGTCTCATTTTGGACAGTAAAGGCACATTTGTGATCTCTAAGCATTACTAGTTTATATTCCTTACCGCTTTCAAGCAAATAATACCATTTTCATGTAATGTAATTAAAGAAACTTGCTAATAACGTAAAAAGTTAGGTTAGGTTAACCCATTTTTGACAGTGACAGTGACATCGGCGATGTCAGATGACCATCTTACAGGAAACTGTAACGGCAGCTTCCAATTAAAGTATTAAATAAAAACATTTAAATGCAATAATTTATTTATTATTTATATAAATCAAATGTTTAATTGATATTCATTTATCACATGTTTCATCACATTATCACATTTAATAATAAGAAAGGTTTTAACGGGCAGCTATGCGGTTAGTCAATGAGCTGACTTTAAGACGATTTAAAATTTTTTTAAATAGTTGTAATAGTAATAATAATGAATCTAAAAAACACGATTTAAATAATAATGGATAATTGATTTTATTAGTGCAATTAAATGAAATTTTCCAGATTTAAAAGTTCGTCATAAAAGTTGCGTTAACTCTTTTTTTGACAGTGACATCATAGATGACTTTGACAACGTTATAATTATACAGGAAACTGTAATGGCGACGCCTAATAAAACAAAAAACAATTTGCAGTAATTAAATTTATTATTTATAAAAATAAAGTGCCTTATATGTTTAATTGCTATTCGTTAATCACATATTTTGAGGCACATATTATTTAATAATAAAAAGGGTTTCAAGAAGCAGCCATGCGGTTAGTCAATGAACTGACTTTAAGGCGGCTTAAAACTTTTAAAAACAAATATTGTAGTAATAATAATTAATGTAAAAAATGCGCTATAATTAATAATGCATCAATTGTTCCTATTAGTCCAATTAAACGAAAAATTAAGATTTAAAAGTTCGTCATTTGACTAATATTTGACAAATATAATTCAGCAACGGGATTATTAAGGGGTAACGCCAAGCATCGAATATGCTAACAGTCAAGGGTTATGTTGAATTATCCCCAAGCACCGACAAAATATAATCTATGATCTTATTTATATTCAATATGTTCAAGAGTACAATTTTGTTACAAATTTAAATTAAAATGGAGCACATACCTTTGAAGCCAAAAAAAAACTCTCGTTTCACTAATGAAAAATTAAATTGAATAAAAAAAGGCCGCCATTAACAAGGTGTAACAAATACGGAGTATTAATTTAATAGTTTTTTTTTTATTGAAATTTACCGCTGTGGTCTACTACAAACCGCCGCGGAGTGGAATTAATGTAGAGATAATAAAAGGAAACAATTCATTTGGTTTTTAATTAAATAATTTTTTTTCTTTTAGTTTATTAAAGTTTGAAGAGTTTAGAAAGTCACTGCTAGAACGTCTTATTGTTAAAGGAATTTAAAAGTGTTTGAATAGCTCCGGATATCGCGGAAATTTTTGTCAAGAATTTTTCAAACTCAAAGCTGTCCGCCATTTTGAAAGAGCCAAACATACATATAATTGTACTTGACAATGACATTGACGTACGTCTCTTAAAACAATTTTTGGACTTTATAACTAATGACTCTTTTGCTTGACTGGTCAACCATTAAAATGGCTTTCATAAATTTTTCTAGGGCACTATTTCCTGTCGCACTTTTTCTTATACAATTCAATCGAGACGAACGGAAGCACCAGCCAACCTATCGAGAATTTACTTATTATCGAGAAAATGAGTATTATTAACGTTTATTGCCTTAAGCCGCTCATTTATCAACATTCAATTGCCCCGCGTATCTCTCGCTCCCGACATTATTTTAATTAAAATTTATCAACGTGGAAGTACTTTAGAAGACATAAAATTGAAAAAAAAATCAAGTATTTCGTTGGACTCACAAACGTTTCCGGTATCAGCGTAACATTGTACCCAGTGTGCCTTATATAGAATATCGGAGATTATAAGCGTGCGGTAAATAAGATTTACGTGCCCTACAGGACTTTATGTAGATTATGTGCCAAGAAAACAAGATTAAGATAAGAAGAACAAGGGTGTATTGAATAAGAAACTTTTAAATAAATTGAACTATAAAACCACCTGGTTCAACGTTAAAATAAAGTATATATATATGCATATTCTATTATAGAACAAAGAGGAAAATGGTAGGTAACACTTGTGCGGAAACAAGACGGTCGTGTAACAGATAAGATCGTGAAGATCGCGTGGTTCTGTTGCCACCTAAGTCGTACCCGAAGATGATGATTTATATTCCCGTCTTTCTTATATACGTCTTGGTGGGTATCGCCTTATGCCCAGAAGCAGGAATTCGTGATCCCTCTTATTATAGCAAAATACGTAATGTCATAAGATTTTTATTGAATTTCTTAAGTTTATGCATAAAAAGCCACAAGAAATGCGAAGTACGTCATACGCACAACAGGATTCACCTTTAAGTGGTACTTCATAGCAATCAAATCAAATATGCTTTTATAACGTTTTAGAAGAAACTACTGTTATTACTTTATTTACTATACCTTATTACTGAATTATTTTTTAGAAACTTTTTGGTTGTACATTTCTTGATTATATTCTTAATTAAATTGTTGATTCCTTGATTTATAATTCTGAATTCTTAATTTGTTCCAAAAATATTAATAATTCTCTTAATTAAAAAAAAAGAATTGCAATTTTATTTTAGGAATCCATTGCTTGCTGAATGTTATTTCATTTAATTTTTGGAATTTTTTATTTTCTTTAAGTTATTTCCAATTGTTGGATTATCAATTTCTTGATTTTATTCTAGGAATTTATTTGGGAATTTTTAATTCTAGATTCTTGATTTTTCTCAAAAATAATAATTATCTTGATTTAAAAAATAAGATGATTTTCTTGATCATCAGCATTTCTTTACGATAAATTTATGATTCTATTCCAGGAATCCGTTGCACGATTGCTGACTATAAATTCTTGATATCTTTCAAATTATCTTCACTTTCTTAATTTCTAAAGAGATTTTGGATTATAAATTTATTGATTTTATTCTGGGAATTTATTCCAACGATTCTAATTCTAGATTCTTGATTTTTTCCAAAAATATTATTAATTTCCTGGATTTAAAAAAAAAATATTTTTTTTATTATAAATTTTAGTTCGGGAACCTGTTGCAACATTGCTGACTATAAATTCTTGATTTTTTGCATATTTATTTTCACTTTTTTAATTTTTATTGTTACAACTGTCTTGATTTTATTCTCGGAATTTATTCTAGTATTTTAACTTTGACTTCTTGATTCTCTCCGCAAATTTTAACTTTTTTAATAGAAATCTAGTGTATTTAAATTGTTGATTTCCTTTAAGTTTTTTGCATTTTCTTGATTTTTAATAAATTTTGATTAAAAGAAAATTAATTTTTTCCAGGAATTCCTTGCATAATTCCTGACTGTAAGTTTTTCATTTCTTTTAAATTATTTCCACTTTCTTCATTTTCGTCAATTTTTTATTAAAAATTTCTTGATTTTATTTTTAGTTAAATTTTTAATTTTTTTTTTCAAAAATATTAATTCTCTACATTTTTAGAAACAAAAATTTAATTTTATTCTAGGAATTTATTACGTGATTGTTGACTGTTCTTGAGTTCCTTTAAATTGTTTCCAATTTCTTGATTTTTTTACAAAAATATTTACTCTCTAATAAAATAATTTTATTCCACGAGTCTGTTGCACGATTGCTAACTATAAATTCTTGATTTCTTACATATTAATTCCATTTTTTCTATTTTTAGCAATCTTTTTATTACAAATTCTTGATTGCATACTAGGGACTAATTCCAGCTTTATAATTCTGGATTTTTAAATTCTTGATTTGTAAAATAAAATTATTCCAAGAATGTATTGTATGGTTAGTTCCTGACTGTAAATTCTTGATTTTTTTTAACTATTTAATTTTTAGCAATTTTTTTTTTATACATTTCTTGATTTGATCCTAGGAATTTATTTGAGAGTTTTTAATTCTAGATTATTGATTTTGACCAAAAATATTATTGATTCTCCAAATTTTTCGAATTTTTCAAAATTATAAACAAATACTTAATTAAAATAATTTTTCCAGGAATTCATAATTCTGGATTCATAACCCTTTTCAAGAATATAATTGATTTAATTGTTGACATTCTTTTATTAGAAATTTCTTGATTTTATTATAAGAATTGTTTCTAGGAGTTTTTAATCTAAATTCTTGATTTTTTTACAAAAATATTTACTCTCTTGGTTTTTAAGGGAGTAAATTTTGGAATCTGTTGCGTGATTGCAGACTGAAAATTCTTGATTACCTTTAAATTATTTCCGCTTTCTTCATTTTCAGCAATTTCTTTATTATACATTTCTTGATTTGACCTTTAATTAATTTCTTGAATTCTTGATTTTTTTAATTTTCAAAAAAAAAAATTATTCCAGGAATCTATTCTATGGTTCCTGATTGCTTAATTTTTTATTTTCTTTCTGTTTAATTCTTTATTTTCTTTAAGTTATTTCCAATTATTTGATTATAAATTTCTTGAGTTTATTCTAGGAATTTATTTGAGAATTTTTAATTCTAGATTCTTGATTTTTTCCAAAAAAAAAAAATTATCTTGATTTAAAAAAAATGATATGATTCCAGGAATTTATTGCATAAATTGCTGACTGTAGATTCTTGATTTTCTTTAAATTGTTTTCACTTTCTTGATTTTTAGCAAATTTTTAAATATAAATTTCTTAATTTTATTTTAGGGATTCAATACACCATTTTAATTCTAAAATCCTTATTTTTGCCAGAAATATTAAAAATTTTCTCGACAAAAATCCGTTGCATTTGTTGCATTGCAAAATTTGTTGCTGACTATAAATTCAACAAATTCCTGGAATTAAATCAAAATTTTTTTTTCAATAAAAAATTGATAAAGAACTTGGAAATAATTTAAAGAAAATAAAAAGTTAAACAGTCAAGAACCATGGAATAGATTCCTGGAATATTTTTTTTTTTGAAAATTAAAAAATCAAGAATTCAAGAAATTAATTAAAGGTCAAATCAAGAAATTTATAATAAAGAAAATGCTAAAAATTAAGAAAGCGGAAATAATTTAAAGGAAATCAAGAATTTACAGTCAGCAATTATGCAACAGATTCCTGGAATAAAATTATTTTTTTTTGTAAAACCAAGAGAGTTAATATTTTTGAAAAAAAGATCGAAAATTTAGAATTAGAAATCAAAAAATCAAGAATTTAACTAAAAATAAAATCATGAGATTTTTAATAACAAATTGTCGAAAATTAAGAAAGCAGAGCTATTTTAAAGGAAATCACGAATTTAAATACAGCAGATTTCTATTAAAAAAGTTAAAATTTGGGGAGAGAATCAAGAATTCAAAACTAAAATATTAGAATAAATTCCGAGAATAAAATCGAGGCATTTGTAACAATACAAATCAAAAAAGTGGAAATAAATAGGCAAAAAACAATAGTTTACAGTCAGCAATCTTGCAACAGATTCCTTGACTGAAATCCTAGAATTCAAAAATTTTATAACAAAAAAAAATATTTTTTTAAAAATCCGGGAAATTAATAACATTTTTGGAAAATCAAGAATCTAGAATTAGAAATGTTAGAATGAATTCCCAGAATAAAATCAATAAATTTATAATCCAATAATTGGAAATAACTTGAAGAAAATAAAGAATTAAACAGTCAGGAACTATGGAATAGATTCCTGGAAGAATTTTTAACATTTTTGGCAAAAATCAAGAGTTTACAGTCAGAAGTCGTGCAACGGATTCCTGGAATAAAATCATAATTTTTTCATAAAGAAATGCTGATAATCAAGAAAATTAAAAATAATTTAAAGAAAATCAAGAATCTACAGTCTGTAAATTGCTAATTTCCTTTAAATTATTTCCGCTTTTTTAATTTTTAGCATTTTCTTTATTATAAATTTCTGGATTCCTTTAATTAATTTCTTGATTTTTCCAAAAATGTTAAAAATTCTCTAAATTTAAAAAAAAAAAAATTATTCCAGGAATCTATTCCATGATTCCTGACTGTAAATTCTTCATTTTCTTTAAATTATTTCCAATTTCTTTAACAATTGTTTATTCAAAAAAAAAATGATTTTATTTCAGGTAAATTTGTTGAATTTGTTGCTGACTATAAATTCTTGATTTCTTACATATTATTTAAATTTTATTATTTTTAGCAATCTTTTAATTATAAATTTCTTGATTTGATCCTAGGAATTTATTTGAGAGTTTTTAATTCTATATTCTTAATTTTGACCAAAAGTAATATTAATTTTCTTAATTTTTCCAGAAATTCTTTTCAGATTTCATAATTCCTATTCTTTTCCTATTCAAAAATACAGGGTGTTTCTTAACCTATACGCATAAACTTGGGAAATTATTGCTGACGGCAAATAATGACTAATAGTGAAAAAAATAGTGATAAACGACTTATTAATTAAAATTTAAAAAAAAAACGTAAATTCTTCAAAATAAATGTTTATTTAACTATTATAGTAACTACTTGAAGTTATTTCCATGACTTTCAATACATAATTGAACACGCCTAATCCAAGAGTTGCAGACAGCAGCTAATCCAGGTTGTAGTCGAATTTCCTCAGCGTCAACTTCGGTTACATACAACAGAGATTTTAGGTGGCCCCAAAAATAAAAGTCAAGCGGATTAAGGTCGGGTGATCGAGGAGGCCATCCAATTGGACCACCTCGGCCTATCCATCGTTCGGGGCACATTCGATCCAAATATCGTCCAAATTCTGCCTAATGTGAAGAGGGACTTCTTCAAGGAGTACCGGCAAATTTTGTCGTAAGAATTGTAAATGAAGAGCACCAGTTAGACGATTATCCAAAATGAAAGGGCCAATAAGTTATCCGTTTACAATTCCAGCCCACACATTTACTGAAAATCGTTGTTGAAAGTTTGTTCGCCGCATGGCATGCGGATTTTCAACTGCACAAAAATGCGTGTTGCCAAAATTGTGAATACATTGCGTGTGAAAATGACTTCATCCGTAGCTAAAATGTACCTGGTAAAGTTTGCCACCACTCGCAAAAGTTTACTCGAGGCGCATGATCCCTTGGAAGTAAAGCTTGTACCCTTTGGACGTGAAATGGATACAGTAATTCATGCCAAACTGTGACTGGTGATAATCCAAATTGCGTTGCAATTATTCTAGTGCTTATGTCAGGATGGTCTTCGATGATATCTAAAATCAAATTCTCCAGATTTAAAATGCGCCTAGGTCTAATGGCTCCACCATGTTGCCCTGGCCTCGGCCGCAAATTTCCAGTTTCTCTACCCCGCTAAACCACACGCAAAAAGTTATTACATTTTTGTGAAAAAAAAAGAATTATCTCAGAAACTAAAAATATTTTACTTAAATTTTTTTTCACTATTAGTCATTATTTATCATTAGCAATAATTTCCCAAGTTTATGCGTATAGGTTAAGAAACACCCTATATAATTGATTTTATTGACATTCTTTTATTAGAAATTTCTTGATTTTATTTCAGAAAATCATTCCAAAATTGATTTTTTCTTTCATTTGAATTATTGATTTTTCGCAGAAACATTATTCACTCTTATTGTTTTATATCCCTTCATTTTATTCTAGCGATCCAATGCAGGATTGCTGATAATATTCTCTTAGATTTTCCTTAAAAATTGTTTCGTTTTTATTGATTTTTCAGCATTTTTTTTATACAGGAAGATGTATGATTTCAATTTCTCACTTTATATCTTAATCTATTAATTCTTATTATTTTTGTTACTTTTTCGAAATTAATAATTACTAGCAATAGATCATAAAACTGATGATCCTGGACTCTGGATAATTGTGCAAACTATACCAGAAAAACATAATTTGCAGATGATCCAGAATTGACTATTGGAGTACATAATTTCAGTCTAGAATAAAGTTTTCTATCTTAGGAGAAATTAGAGTAAAATCAGCCAGAAGTGTAAATTGTATGAAAAAATGCCCCATAAAGGACTTGTTCAATTGAAGAGCATAAAAATTTGATGATTTGTTGGCATTTCTCCATTCAGCTTTTGTGATATAAAATGATATCGTACACAATGCAACAAAAAATTGTTAAATCTTTGTTTTTTCAACTTGAATCCATTACTCTTTTATACTGGTGTAAGGAGTGAACAAATGCTATTTGCTGATATACGTTAACGTTATTTAAATTATTTCACGATAAATGGCTTAAATACGGCAGCAGACTTCAGCATTCCAATTCCTTATCTATTAGTCCTATTATGTAAATTAACAACAGAAAGGAAATAGAGTAAAATAGGATTTTTATACGTTTGGCTTTTAACCAGTTACTCTTCGACTAATGCAGCTTTATTACGAACATATGGGACTGGATGATGCTAAGTATTATAGCCTCTAATGTGGTTGTTTCAAAATGAGGTGTTTAATATGTCTTCAATTAAAAATCCCACACTCACCGATAGCAAAATGCAATTTACTGTCCCACCTTGACAGTGGTAACCCATATAATACCACCTTATTACCGTGCTGAAAATCGTCTTTTTCGTCCGAGTTATAACGAGAAAATGATGCGGTTTCTCTCGACGGTAAATAGTAATTTTACCGACTCTAACATCCGTTAGTTTGTTTGACGTTTAAATTAGTATCATGTGAGTCAAAAATATGCAAAAAAAACATGGATTAAACCACCGTTAAGCGTAAAAGAACGAAGAGTTCCAGTAGCGGTACCCGAAGAAAAAAAGTACATACACATTAAAGCGACGGCACCGCGTGTGTCGTAATCATAATTTACTTTCTCATTTCATAAAACGGAATCTGCATGTAGTAAGTACCTACAAACGTTTTATTACCTTGACGTTGATTTACGCTAAGTAGCCGGACGGCACGAGCGTTTTATTAAATCGTTTCCTTATTTATGCACTTTTAAGCCGGATATGTGTGTAAATGGAGTCACTCATCTTCCATTTTCAAGCTAAAAATTTCATTCGTTCCGATCACAAGGAAGACTATTAAAAACCACCGTCTGTCCCTTTCAGCAGCTTTCTCAACTCATTAAGAATCTATTAAGTTATTTAGCGGCTCTTTCTTGTTGTATCATATAAGCCCCATTGTGTGTCTTTTAATGCGTTTATATACGACTCTCGGAAGTTATTGAATATACGGCGTGGGCACCCGGTAAATGGTGTGGGAACTGCAAATATGAATATACATAATTAAAACGACAAAAAGTAAACCTCTAAAGACAGTAGTAATATTCTGAATATGGTCAAGGAATACTTGAATGCAGAATATAATATAGAATAAGGGTAAAATTCTTAGTATTTAAGGTGGAAATAACTATAAATGTAGATTGTTGAGGACAGAGGACTTTATTTTCTTATAACTTAAGTAGCACATCATATATTATTATCGTTATAAGTGATTTTGTTGTAAATTTTTAGGTTTAGTATATTTATCAACCGTTAAGGTATGTTTATTAAACTGTAGAGTATACATATATCATTCTGCTTACACAAGAAACAAAAAATTTTCTTGTTTTTAAAATCAATATCACATTTCAAATATTTGATGAAATTCTTCTGAGAAATCATTGTTTTTCGTCCACAATATCCACTCTAATAGCACTGTTTTTGTATTAAATATTTATTAATAAACATATATATAACTATATCAAATTTAAATAAACAAACTGTGTTATTAGATTAGATATTAACGACGAAATTAGCTGTTATTCATGCGGATTATTTTAGAAAACAATAATTTTTGAAAACAATTTTTTACTGGTAAATTGTGTGGGGTGGGTGGGGGGGTAAGGGTAAGGTTAATGAAAAATATTTTTTTTGCAGAAAATAATTGCCTAAGAAAAAAATGCATTTTAAAAAAATTATATGTGATAAAAAATCTATACCTTTTGTATCTATACTTAACTCACATAACCTTAAGGTTTTCGAGTAAAACGTGAAAATAGCAGTAGTTGTACCTAATTTTATTGCAAATAAGTGGAAATTTAGTTTTATAAGATAAGTCAATAAATTTTGAAGAAATTTCAGTTTTCTAGACAACTTTTCATTATCTAGGTTCAAAAATATAGTTTTTGAATTAAAACTATTGGTATGTTTATCAATCAATTCTGTATATAACAAGGGAAGAAAATTTCGGCATTTAAATATCTATACACACATATCTAGTTTTTAAACTCAATTACTACATCTCGATTATTTTACGAAATATTATATATTATGTGCCATTGCATGTCGACTACATCAAATTTAAACAATATTTTTATATATGAGATTTGAAATGACCAAAATTAAAACGTTAAAAAATATATAATGAATAAAATAAGCCTACAAAAATAAGAAGAATTTTATTAGCTATACAGAGCATCAGATATTTTTTATATATTCATTTTTATCTACGGTGGATATTGTTGACCTTAATACATTCAAGAAAATAATGTTGTACCATTTGCTTTTTTGCCCTTTAAGCAGTTGAATTAATTAGAATCAAATGGCTGGAAAATTTTTTTTCTACAATATCTTCTACTGCCTGGAATTAAAAACAAAATGGAGGCCTTTCTTCCAGATAGTTAAAAAACGTGACAACATTTAATTTTTTTTTTAATTTTAGGAAGCTGAACTACCTGGACTAAATGCCTTTATTTTAATTCCAGGAACTTGGAAGAATTAAAAAAAAAATTCTTTTTTGGAAAGTGTATTCTCTTTTCAAGCTTCTTGGATGGAATAAAAGAATAACTGCACTTTCCCACAATGAGAAGGACAGAAATACTTCGGGAAGAAAGCCTTTTTTTTAATTAGCATTCAGCACTTAATTAATTTCAAACCAAGGGAAAACATTTTAGAAAGAAAGTATATCGTATCCTACACAATGGCACATATCGGTGTCATTTCGTCAAATATTCGAGATATAGTAATTGAGTTTAAAAACTAGATACGTAAATCCCGGGTCAATTTTTTAAATCCCTTTTGTAAACAGAATTGTGTATGATACACTATAATAAAACTTGACTATATACCGTTGGCATTAAAACATTTTGCCACCCAGTCTAGCCATAGCCCCGAATTTTGGCCAATCAAAATCGATGTGGCTATTTTGAGTGGCATAATGTTATTTATTGTATGCGCTACATCAGGGGTCAGAATGTCGAGATTGTCGAGGCTTGAGGATGCACTTGTCCGCTAGAAGTGCTTGGTTGCGTTGAGTGTTGTGCTGATTTCCCGCCCATTGGTAACATTTATGCAAAGACATTTTTATTTAAGATTGATATTTATTCATGATGGATACGATAAAACAATAACCTTTAATGTTTCAGTATTCAAATGTAAGCGAAAATACTTTTCGTGCAAACTTGCTATACGAGAAGTACAATAGTTTGTTTTAAAAATAAACTCTTAAAACAAAACTAAATCTTGCTTTCTGATTGAGAACTGGCTTATACCTACATTTTACATATCGAGGGTCTAACGTCATAGGGACGTATGCGCCAAAAAGTAAATTTTATAGGAGAAATGAAAAACATTTAATTAATTTATCATTAATGTTTGAAATATGCCTTTTAGGGGTATATAATACCCCTAAAGGGTACATTTTTATCTTTTTTTAAATAATTAAACATTTACGATATATTAAATAAACGTTTTTCATCTCTCCTGTAAAATTTACTTTTTGGCGGATACGCCCCTCTGACTGAGTTAGACCCTTGATATTATTTAGTTTTATTACAACTTACGAGTAGGTATAATAATAAAATTAATACAAAATCTAATTTCCTCAAAAACAAAGTAAAATAAATACCTATTTAGTTTTGAAAAACTGCATGTGTGTTTGTTTTTAGAAAATTGTTAAGAAGCAAGGAGAGTTTTAATCAAAGGGGATAAGTATAAATTATTCAGAAAACCCATTTGCTCTCATAGTAGTAACTAAAATTACGCAAAGAGCACATAATTTGCCATTCGCCAAAGATATAGTATTTGTTGACAGTACATCATCATGCGGTTCACTAAATCATTGCTTAACGTTTTTACTGACACCTTGTCAAATTGGTGCAGTTCCTTTGGCAATAATTATAACCTCAGGATTAAGGCTCGGAATTAAACTCGGTTTATTCGAATATTCAAATATCGAGTTTTTGCAAAAAAGTTTATTCATTTCAACAAATATTCGAATATTTGAATACTCGAATATTTGCATATTTGATCCACGGCACGGCGTAGTTGTACTAGTTGTATTTGACTCTGGTTGTGTATAAAAGCGAACGATTAAGTACTGTATAGCGGTTAATTTTAAATTAATTGAATTAATTAACAGTAAGTCAATATGATAAGAAGAGAATATTAGTGAGGATCAGTTTATTACCTCACTTATTATTTTAATGAAGCAAAATCATGTAAAATTTGGTACCACTTCAACCAAATTTATGTCACGACTGAGCTCAATTAAAACAAAAAAATGCTTGGGAATTTTTTTTTAAATACAGCTGGAAGCTGCAGCCTACTTAAAGTTAAAAGGAGATCAGCTATTAATGTGCAACCTACTGCTGTTGCTCGACGAAGACCAGGAGTAGTAAGGGGATGCAAAAGAGCTTCTAAGAGGGCCAAACGGCCACATAATTTGGCAAAAAACAATCGTCCCAATGCCTTAAAACATGGCGATGCACATTAAACTACATTAAACTTAGGTAAATTAATGTATATAAAATACAGCTATGTATAATATGAAGGATTAGTTTATATTTTTTTAATATACATTTATATAATAATTATATGTATTTATATCCATTTTTAAACCCTAGTATAAGTAAGTATGTACTTACATATGTATGTATCTAAATATAGGTAAGTCCTGCGTGTCTTTGAAAGTGTTTGAACTTAAATTTTAAATTAATACCCCTTTTTTTATAAACCCTTATATACATATAAAATATGATATACCAATCATTGCGATACGATATCTAAATATCATTATCTCGTTAGCAAAACCAAGTTATAAAGATTGCAAAATATACCTAATATTTAAAAAATATACAAATATTTAAAACTAACTATTTAATCAATATATTCATCAAAAGACTCTCTAAGGGGAACTCATTTATAAAGTTACATAGTTTTTAACACATGATATATTATTTAGTATGTGGCCTTTTCAAATATTACGTACTGATCCTTGCTTAAAAATGTAATGTCTAATTTAATTTATATTCTCTAGTCTATTTCTATGGATATAAATCGCAATTTAATTAAAATAAAATCTATCTTTCTGAATACAAAAATCAATCAAACATATTGTTTGTTAATTATAATAGATATCCTCTGCGTCGAAAACATTCTGCCACCCCCAATCTAGCCCATACAATAACATTATGTCACTCGAAGTAGCCACATCAATTTTGGTTGGCCAAAATTTGGTGTTATGGCTAGATTGGGTGGCAGAATGTTTTAATGCATACCGTTGATAAATATACCAATAGTTTTAATTGAAAAACTATATTTTTACTTATTTTAAAAACTTACTTATTTACTGTTTCAAACTTTGTAATTTAGGTGTTGTTCTTGTCAGTTTTAATCCTTAAATCTGGAATATAAACTAATTTTTTTAAGAAATTTCAAAGTTGGTTACCATTTATTCATTAAAATTCTCTTTTATTGCAGATTTTCTCAGGGATTTAGTTCGTTCTTCTATGAAACTTAATTATTAAATTCATATTACGAAAATATAAAATAAATAAATAAAATAAAAAACAATTTAAATTTTGTGCTCTCTAGCTTCTAGATAATATTATAAAACTATAATTTTGAACCTATAGATAAAGAAAAGTTGTCTATAAAACTGAAATTTTTCAACACTTATTGACTTATGTTAAAAAACTAAATTTCCACTTATTTGCGATAAAAAATGGTAAAACTACTGCAATTTTTACGTTTTACTTGAAAAGTTTGTATAAAGTGTAGATACAAAAACTATAGATTTTTTTGTCACCTATAATTTTCTTAAAAAGCAGTTTTCTCTCAGGCAATTATTATCTACAAAAAAAAACATTTTTCATTAACCTTACCCTTATCCCCCCACCCACCCCACACAATTTACCAGTAAAAAATTGTTTTCAAAAATTATTGTTTTTTTAAATAATCCGCATGAATAACAGCTAATTTCGTCGTTAATATCTAATCTAATAACACAGTTTGTTTATTTAAATTTGATATAATTATATATTAATAAATATTTAATCCAAAAACAGTGCTATTAGGATGGATATTATGGACGAAAAACTGTAATTTTTCAAAAGAATTTCTTACTGGGCAAATGTTTGGGGTGGGTGGGGGTGGTAAAGGTTATGTTGATGTAAGACAATGTTTTTGCAGTAAATTTATCTGTAATATTCAATTTATTAACACTGTTTACTTAAATTTAATCTAATTTTATGTATAAATAATATTTAATATAAAAGCAGCGTTATTGGAGTAGATAATATCAACAAAAAACAATGATTTTTCAGAGGAATTTCGTCAAATCTATTTAACTGCTTGGATGGAATAAAACTGCTCTTTCCCAAAATGAGAAAGACAGAAATACCTCGGGAAAAAAGCCTTTTTTAATTACCATCAGCATTTAATAGTTGGCAACGAATCAAAAGCACTTCAAAAACCTTCGAAATTGACCTAACCTAGCTTGATTTGTCGTTAACTGGTTCTAATGTAATTTGTGTAGGTCTAGGTTTCTCTGCATGTGTATGATATTCTATTATTACACCATAAGATATATATGTGGATGAACAATATATCGTATGCGACCATATTTAGTACGTTACAATTTAAACAAAACCGCTATCGATTCTCTCTTTTTTGGTATTAAATAAAGAACGAATTTAATATTCAGTCCGTTCTATAAGCAATTATTTATTTTCTAATTAAAAAGTTAATTGCAGTAATGGGCTATTAAAATGAATCTAATTTTCCAGGTACTTTGGCCGTTAGGGACTCTTCTTGTCCGAGAATATGTCAACAGAATGCTTACGGTGACCCGGTATGTGGATCGGACGGCGTCATTTATCCGAACATATGCGAAATGAGGAAGAAAACTTGCGGAAAAGGTGTCAAACTGTCTTCGGATCCGGGATTGTGTCAGCGCTCGTCCGGATCGAAATGCGACCACAAATGCGGTTCTGAAAAGGACCCGGTGTGCGGTACGGACGGCAGAACCTACTTGAATCGGTGCATGTTACAAGTGGAGATTTGCAGGTAAAACTATACGTGGAATTAGGAAAAAACGGTGCATACCAGCAACGTCGTCAAGTTTCTAAATCCTAACGAGGATCAAACTATTAAAAAAGTGAAACCTACAAGTAAAGACTCTTTTTTTCAGATTAGGTATAGCACTGTCTCACTTGGGTCCGTGTAACAACATAAGCGCCCACAGGGAGAATTGCCCCATCGATTGCCAACAAGCCCCTCAAGACGGCCCCATTTGCGGTAGCGACGGTAACGTCTATAAAAGTACTTGTCAGATGAAGTTGCTCACTTGCGGGTAAGTTATTCGTACACCGTTGCGGTAAGTACTGACATTTCACTGGTATTTTAGACAGGGTGTAGTCAAGACGAATAAGAAATATTGTCAAACCACGAGACACTGTAGGGAGTCCTGTTGGAGGAACGCCAGACCCGCCTGCGGATCAGACGGGAAAGTCTACACCAACGTTTGTAAGATGAAGTCTAAGAATTGTGGGTAAGTGATACGTTCTTCCCCCCCCCCCCTGCTCTACGTTTTTTTGTAAGCAATTTTTTTATCAACATTTTTTTTTCTCCTGTAAAGTGTCACGCCCACTACAGTTGGAAACAGAAGAAGCGATTTTGATTAACTGGGACTAAATGTCTTACAAGTTCTTGTATTTATGGTTTCTGGTGTATCATGTTTTAAGCCTAGCAACATATGATCGTTGAATAAACGTTTATTTATGGTTTACAGCAGACTTTTTTATATTGTTTTTTTTTTTAATTGCAAATGTGTTTTTGTGAACTATAGGTTTTTTTATCATGATATATAATTTTCTTAAAAAGCATTTTTTTCTCAAGCAATTATTTTCTACAAAAAAATACCGTTTTCCATTATACCTACCCTTATCCCTCCCACCCACCCCAAACAATTTACCAGTAAGAAATTGTTTTCAAAAATCAAATGCATAAATAACAGCTAGTTTCGTCTTTAATATCTAATCTAATAACACAGTCTGTTTATTTAAATTTTATACAATTATATATATGTATATTTATAAATATTTAAGACAAAAACTAGCTCTTACGATAGCCGAGATATGGCATTTTTGATGCCCATTTTTGGCCTCAAAAACGGACGTCGAAAACGACTTTTTCAGGATTTTCAAACTGCTCTCATTCCCTTAGTTCTGCTCGGATCCTGTTATAACCCGGTGTTTTCGCAATCTAGGTGACCCAAATAAGACGCTGGTATACTTAGTTTGATTTCGAAAAAATCAATTTTTGGTGAAAAAATTCGATACAGGGGGGTATACCCGAAAAATGAAAAAACCCAAACTTTGAAGGTCGATATCTCGGCTTCTATGGGAGCTATCGGGAAAATTCCGACGGTTTTGTCTTATTTTCGTCATTTTGAATCCAACGAGACCATCCGCAAGGTCGTAGCTCTTACGATAGCCGAGATATGGCATTTTTGATGCCCATTTTTGGCCTCAAAAACGGACGTCGAAAACGACTTTTTCAGGATTTTCAAAGTGCTCTCATTCCCTTAGTTCTGCTCGGATCCTGTTATAACCCGGTGTTTTCGTAATCTAGGTGACCCAAATAAGACGCTGGTATACTTAGTTTGATTTCGAAAAAAATCAATTTTTGGTGAAAAAATTCGATACGGGGGGGTATACCCGAAAAATGAAAAAACCCAAACTTTGAAGGTCGATATCTCGGCTTCTATGGGAGCTATCGGGAAAATTCCGACGGTTTTGTCTTATTTTCGTCATTTTGAATCCAACGAAACCATCCGCAAGGTCGTAGCTCTTACGATAGCCGAGATATGGCATTTTTGATGCCCATTTTTGGCCTCAAAAACGGACGTCGAAAACGACTTTTTCAGGATTTTCAAAGTGCTCTCATTCCCTTAGTTCTGCTCGGATCCTGTTATAACCCGGTGTTTTCGTAATCTAGGTGACCCAAATAAGACGCTGGTATACTTAGTTTGATTTCGAAAAAAATCAATTTTTGGTGAAAAAATTCGATACGGGGGGGTATACCCGAAAAATGAAAAAACCCAAACTTTGAAGGTCGATATCTCGGCTTCTATGGGAGCTATCGGGAAAATTCAAACGGTTTTGTCTTAGTTTCGTCATTATGAATCCAACGAGACCATCCGCAAGGTCGTAGCTCTTACGATAGCCGAGATATGGCATTTTTGATGCCCATTTTTGGCCTCAAAAACGGACGTCGAAAACGACTTTTTCAGGATTTTCAAACTGCTCTCATTCCCTTAGTTCTGCTCGGATCCTGTTATAACCCGGTGTTTTAGTAATCTAGGTGACCCAAATAAGACGCTGGTATACTTAGTTTGATTTCGAAAAAAATCAATTTTTGGTGAAAAAATTCGATACGGGGGGGTATACCCGAAAAATGAAAAAACCCAAACTTTGAAGGTCGATATCTCGGCTTCTATGGGAGCTATCGGGAAAATTCCGACGGTTTTGTCTTATTTTCGTCATTTTGAATCCAACGAAACCATCCGCAAGGTCGTAGCTCTTACGATAGCCGAGATATGGCATTTTTGATGCCCATTTTTGGCCTCAAAAACGGACGTCGAAAACGACTTTTTCAGGATTTTCAAAGTGCTCTCATTCCCTTAGTTCTGCTCGGATCCTGTTATAACCCGGTGTTTTAGTAATCTAGGTGACCCAAATAAGACGCTGGTATACTTAGATTGATTTCGAAAAAAATCAATTTTTGGTGAAAAAATTCGATACGGGGGGGTATACCCGAAAAATGAAAAAACCCAAACTTTGAAGGTCGATATCTCGGCTTCTATGGGAGCTATCGGGAAAATTCAAACGGTTTTGTCTTATTTTCGTCATTTTGAATCCAACGAGACCATCCGCAAGGTCGTAGCTCTTACGATAGCCGAGATATAGCATTTTTGATGCCCATTTTTGGCCTCAAAAACGGACGTCGAAAACGACTTTTTCAGGATTTTCAAACTGCTCTCATTCCCTTAGTTCTGCTCGGATCCTGTTATAACCCGGTATTTTCGCAATCTAGGTGACCCAAATAAGACGCTGGTATACTTAGTTTGATTTCGAAAAAAATCAATTTTTGGTGAAAAAATTCGATACGGGGGGGTATACCCGAAAAATGAAAAAACCCAAACTTTGAAGGTCGATATCTCGGCTTCTATGGGAGCTATCGGGAAAATTCAAACGGTTTTGTCTTATTTTCGTCATTTTGAATCCAACGAGACCATCCGCAAGGTCGTAGCTCTTACGATAGCCGAGATATGGCATTTTTGATGCCCATTTTTGGCCTCAAAAACGGACGTCGAAAACGACTTTTTCAGGATTTTCAAACTGCTCTCACTCCCTTAGTTCTGCTCGGATCCTGTTATAACCCGGTGTTTTAGTAATCTAGGTGACCCAAATAAGACGCTGGTATACTTAGTTTGATTTCGAAAAAAATCAATTTTTGGTGAAAAAATTCGATACGGGGGGGTATACCCGAAAAATGAAAAAACCCAAACTTTGAAGGTCGATATCTCGGCTTCTATGGGAGCTATCGGGAAAATTCAAACGGTTTTGTCTTAGTTTCGTCATTATGAATCCAACGAGACCATCCGCAAGGTCGTAGCTCTTACGATAGCCGAGATATGGCATTTTTGATGCCCATTTTTGGCCTCAAAAACGGACGTCGAAAACGACTTTTTCAGGATATTCAAACTGCTCTCATTCCCTTAGTTCTGCTCGGATCCTGTTATAACCCGGTATTTTCGCAATCTAGGTGACCCAAATAAGACGCTGGTATACTTAGTTTGATTTCGAAAAAAATCAATTTTTGGTGAAAAAATTCGATACGGGGGGGTATACCCGAAAAATGAAAAAACCCAAACTTTGAAGGTCGATATCTCGGCTTCTATGGGAGCTATCGGGAAAATTCAAACGGTTTTGTCTTATTTTCGTCATTTTGAATCCAACGAGACCATCCGCAAGGTCGTAGCTCTTACGATAGCCGAGATATTGCATTTTTGATGCCCATTTTTGGCCTCAAAAACGGACGTCGAAAACGACTTTTTCAGGATTTTCAAACTGCTCTCATTCCCTTAGTTCTGCTCGGATCCTGTTATAACCCGGTATTTTCGCAATCTAGGTGACCCAAATAAGACGCTGGTATACTTAGTTTGATTTCGAAAAAAATCAATTTTTGGTGAAAAAATTCGATACGGGGGGGTATACCCGAAAAATGAAAAAACCCAAACTTTGAAGGTCGATATCTCGGCTTCTATGGGAGCTATCGGGAAAATTCAAACGGTTTTGTCTTAGTTTCGTCATTATGAATCCAACGAGACCATCCGCAAGGTCGTAGCTCTTACGATAGCCGAGATATGGCATTTTTGATGCCCATTTTTGGCCTCAAAAACGGACGTCGAAAACGACTTTTTCAGGATTTTCAAACTGCTCTCATTCCCTTAGTTCTGCTCGGATCCTGTTATAACCCGGTGTTTTAGTAATCTAGGTGACCCAAATAAGACGCTGGTATACTTAGTTTGATTTCGAAAAAAATCAATTTTTGGTGAAAAAATTCGATACGGGGGGGTATACCCGAAAAATGAAAAAACCCAAACTTTGAAGGTCGATATCTCGGCTTCTATGGGAGCTATCGGGAAAATTCAAACGGTTTTGTCTTAGTTTCGTCATTATGAATCCAACGAGACCATTCGCAAGGTCGTAGCTCTTACGATAGCCGAGATATGGCATTTTTGATGCCCATTTTTGGCCTCAAAAACGGACGTCGAAAACGACTTTTTCAGGATTTTCAAACTGCTCTCATTCCCTTAGTTCTGCTCGGATCCTGTTATAACCCGGTGTTTTAGTAATCTAGGTGACCCAAATAAGACGCTGGTATACTTAGTTTGATTTCGAAAAAATCAATTTTTGGTGAAAAAATTCGATACGGGGGGGGTATACCCGAAAAATGAAAAAACCCAAACTTTGAAGGTCGATATCTCGGCTTCTATGGGAGCTATCGGGAAAATTCAAACGGTTTTGTCTTAGTTTCGTCATTATGAATCCAACGAGACCATCCGCAAGGTCGTAGCTCTTACGATAGCCGAGATATGGCATTTTTGATGCCCATTTTTGGCCTCAAAAACGGACGTCGAAAACGACTTTTTCAGGATTTTCAAACTGCTCTCATTCCCTTAGTTCTGCTCGGATCCTGTTATAACCCGGTGTTTTAGTAATCTAGGTGACCCAAATAAGACGCTGGTATACTTAGTTTGATTTCGAAAAAAATCAATTTTTGGTGAAAAAATTCGATACGGGGGAGTATACCCGAAAAATGAAAAAACCCAAACTTTGAAGGTCGATATCTCGGCTTCTATGGGAGCTATCGGGAAAATTCAAACGGTTTTGTCTTAGTTTCGTCATTATGAATCCAACGAGACCATCCGCAAGGTCGTAGCTCTTACGATAGCCGAGATATGGCATTTTTGATGCCCATTTTTGGCCTCAAAAACGGACGTCGAAAACGACTTTTTCAGGATTTTCAAACTGCTCTCATTCCCTTAGTTCTGCTCGGATCCTGTAATAACCCGGTATTTTCGCAATCTAGGTGACCCAAATAAGACGCTGGTATACTTAGTTTGATTTCGAAAAAAATCAATTTTTGGTGAAAAAATTCGATACGGGGGGGTATACCCGAAAAATGAAAAAACCCAAACTTTGAAGGTCGATATCTCGGCTTCTATGGGAGCTATCGGGAAAATTCAAACGGTTTTGTCTTAGTTTCGTCATTATGAATCCAACGAGACCATCCGCAAGGTCGTAGCTCTTACGATAGCCGAGATATGGCATTTTTGATGCCCATTTTTGGCCTCAAAAACGGACGTCGAAAACGACTTTTTCAGGATTTTCAAACTGCTTTCATTCCCTTAGTTCTGCTCGGATCCTGTTATAACCCGGTGTTTTAGTAATCTAGGTGACCCAAATAAGACGCTGGTATACTTAGTTTGATTTCGAAAAAAATCAATTTTTGGTGAAAAAATTCGATACGGGGGGGTATACCCGAAAAATGAAAAAACCCAAACTTTGAAGGTCGATATCTCGGCTTCTATGGGAGCTATCGGGAAAATTCAAACGGTTTTGTCTTAGTTTCGTCATTATGAATCCAACGAGACCATCCGCAAGGTCGTAGCTCTTACGATAGCCGAGATATGGCATTTTTGATGCCCATTTTTGGCCTCAAAAACGGACGTCGAAAACGACTTTTTCAGGATTTTCAAACTGCTCTCATTCCCTTAGTTCTGCTCGGATCCTGTTATAACCCGGTATTTTCGCAATCTAGGTGACCCAAATAAGACGCTGGTATACTTAGTTTGATTTCGAAAAAAATCAATTTTTGGTGAAAAAATTCGATACGGGGGGGTATACCCGAAAAATGAAAAAACCCAAACTTTGAAGGTCGATATCTCGGCTTCTATGGGAGCTATCGGGAAAATTCAAACGGTTTTGTCTTATTTTCATCATTTTGAATCCAACGAGACCATCCGCAAGGTCGTAGCTCTTACGATAGCCGAGATATGGCATTTTTGATGCCCATTTTTGGCCTCAAAAACGGACGTCGAAAACGACTTTTTCAGGATATTCAAACTGCTCTCATTCCCTTAGTTCTGCTCGGATCCTGTTATAACCCGGTATTTTCGCAATCTAGGTGACCCAAATAAGACGCTGGTATACTTAGTTTGATTTCGAAAAAAATCAATTTTTGGTGAAAAAATTCGATACGGGGGGGTATACCCGAAAAATGAAAAAACCCAAACTTTGAAGGTCGATATCTCGGCTTCTATGGGAGCTATCGGGAAAATTCAAACGGTTTTGTCTTATTTTCGTCATTTTGAATCCAACGAGACCATCCGCAAGGTCGTAGCTCTTACGATAGCCGAGATATGGCATTTTTGATGCCCATTTTTGGCCTCAAAAACGGACGTCGAAAACGACTTTTTCAGGATTTTCAAACTGCTCTCATTCCCTTAGTTCTGCTCGGATCCTGTGATAACCCGGTGTTTTAGTAATCTAGGTGACCCAAATAAGACGCTGGTATACTTAGTTTGATTTCGAAAAAAATCAATTTTTGGTGAAAAAATTCGATACGGGGGGGTATACCCGAAAAATGAAAAAACCCAAACTTTGAAGGTCGATATCTCGGCTTCTATGGGAGCTATCGGGAAAATTCAAACGGTTTTGTCTTATTTTCGTCATTTTGAATCCAACGAGACCATCCGCAAGGTCGTAGCTCTTACGATAGCCGAGATAAGGCATTTTTGATGCCCATTTTTGGCCTCAAAAACGGACGTCGAAAACGACTTTTTCAGGATTTTCAAACTGCTCTCATTCCCTTAGTTCTGCTCGGATCCTGTTATAACCCGGTATTTTCGCAATCTAGGTGACCCAAATAAGACGCTGGTATACTTAGTTTGATTTCGAAAAAAATCAATTTTTGGTGAAAAAATTCGATACGGGGGGGTATACCCGAAAAATGAAAAAACCCAAACTTTGAAGGTCGATATCTCGGCTTCTATGGGAGCTATCGGGAAAATTCAAACGGTTTTGTCTTATTTTCGTCATTTTGAATCCAACGAGACCATCCGCAAGGTCGTAGCTCTTACGATAGCCGAGATAAGGCATTTTTGATGCCCATTTTTGGCCTCAAAAACGGACGTCGAAAACGACTTTTTCAGGATTTTCAAACTGCTCTCATTCCCTTAGTTCTGCTCGGATCCTGTTATAACCCGGTATTTTCGCAATCTAGGTGACCCAAATAAGACGCTGGTATACTTAGTTTGATTTCGAAAAAAATCAATTTTTGGTGAAAAAATTCGATACGGGGGGGTATACCCGAAAAATGAAAAAAACCCAAACTTTGAAGGTCGATATCTCGGCTTCTATGGGAGCTATCGGGAAAATTCAAACAGTTTTGTCTTATTTTCGTCATTTTGAATCCAACGAGACCATCCGCAAGGTCGTAGCTCTTACGATAGCCGAGATAAGGCATTTTTGATGCCCATTTTTGGCCTCAAAAACGGACGTCGAAAACGACTTTTTCAGGATTTTCAAACTGCTCTCATTCCCTTAGTTCTGCTCGGATCCTGTTATAACCCGGTATTTTCGCAATCTAGGTGACCCAAATAAGACGCTGGTATACTTAGTTTGATTTCGAAAAAAATCAATTTTTGGTGAAAAAATTCGATACGGGGGGGTATACCCGAAAAATGAAAAAACCCAAACTTTGAAGGTCGATATCTCGGCTTCTATGGGAGCTATCGGGAAAATTCAAACGGTTTTGTCTTATTTTCGTCATTTTGAATCCAACGAGACCATCCGCAAGGTCGTAGCTCGTACGATAGCCGAGATAAGGCATTTTTGATGCCCATTTTTGGCCTCAAAAACGGACGTCGAAAACGACTTTTTCAGGATTTTCAAACTGCTCTCATTCCCTTAGTTCTGCTCGGATCCTGTTATAACCCGGTATTTTCGCAATCTAGGTGACCCAAATAAGACGCTGGTATACTTAGTTTGATTTCGAAAAAAATCAATTTTTGGTGAAAAAATTCGATACGGGGGGGTATACCCGAAAAATGAAAAAACCCAAACTTTGAAGGTCGATATCTCGGCTTCTATGGGAGCTATCGGGAAAATTCAAACGGTTTTGTCTTATTTTCGTCATTTTGAATCCAACGAGACCATCCGCAAGGTCGTAGCTCTTACGATAGCCGAGATATGGCATTTTTGATGCCCATTCCTCAAAAACGGACGTCGAAAACGACTTTTTCAGGATTTTCAAACTGCTCTCATTCCCTTAGTTCTGCTCGGATCCTGTTATAAACCCGGTGTTTTAGTAATCTAGGTGACCCAAATAAGACGCTGGTATACTTAGTTTGATTTCGAAAAAAATCAATTTTTTGGTGAAAAAATTCGATACGGGGGGGTATACCCGAAAAATGAAAAAACCCAAATTTTGAAGGTCGATATCTCGGCTTCTATGGGAGCTATCGGGAAAATCCAAACGGTTTTGTCTTAGTTTCGTCATTATGAATCCAACGAGACCATCCGCAAGGTCGTAGCTCTTACGATAGCCGAGATATGGCATTTTTGATGCCCATTTTTGGCCTCAAAAACGGACGTCGAAAACGACTTTTTCAGGATTTTCAAACTGCTCTCATTCCCTTAGTTCTGCTCGGATCCTGTTATAACCCGGTGTTTTAGTAATCTAGGTGACCCAAATAAGACGCTGGTATACTTAGTTTGATTCCGAAAAAAAATCAATTTTTGGGTGAAAAAATTCGATACGGGGGGGTATACCCGAAAAATGAAAAAAACCCAAACTTTGAAGGTCGATATCTCGGCTTCTATGGGAGCTATCGGGAAAATTCAAACGGTTTTGTCTTATTTTCGTCATTTTGAATCCAACGAGACCATCCGCAAGGTCGTAGCTCTTACGATAGCCGAGATATGGCATTTTTTGATGCCCATTTTTTGGCCTCAAAAACGGGACGTCGAAAACGACTTTTTCAGGATTTTCAAACTGCTCTCATTCCCTTAGTTCTGCTCGGATCCTGAGATAAACCCGGTGTTTTTAGTAATCTAGGTGACCCAAATAAGACGCTGGTATACTTAGTTTGATTTCGAAAAAAATCAATTTTTGGTGAAAAAATTCGATACGGGGGGGTATACCCGAAAAATGAAAAAAACCCAAACTTTGAAGGTCGATATCTCGGCTTCTATGGGAGCTATCGGGAAAATTCAAACGGTTTTGTCTTAGTTTCGTCATTATGAATCCAACGAGGACCATCCGCAAGGTCGTAGCTCTTACGATAGCCGAGATATGGCATTTTTGATGCCCATTTTTGGCCTCAAAAACGGACGTCGAAAACGACCTTTTTCAGGATTTTCAAACTGCTTCTCATTCCCTTAGTTTCTGCTCGGATCCTGTTATAACCCGGTGTTTTAGTAATCTAGGTGACCCAAATAAGACGCTGGTATACTTAGTTTGATTTCGAAAAAAATCAATTTTTTGGTGAAAAAAATTCGATAACGGGGGGGTATACCCGAAAAATGAAAAAAACCCAAACTTTGAAGGTCGATATCTCGGCTTCTATGGGAGCTATCGGGAAAATTCAAACGGTTTTTGTCTTATTTTCGTCATTTTGAATCCAACGAGACCATCCGCAAGGTCGTAGCTCTTACGATTAGCCGAGATATGGCATTTTTGATGCCCATTTTTGGCCTCAAAAACGGACGTCGAAAACGACTTTTTCAGGATTTTCAAACTGCTCGCATTCCCTTAGTTCTGCTCGGATCCTGTTATAACCCGGTATTTTCGCAATCTAGGTGACCCAAATAAGACGCTGGTATACTTAGTTTGATTTCGAAAAAAATCAATTTTTGGTGAAAAAATTCGATACGGGGGGGTATACCCGAAAAATGAAAAAACCCAAACTTTGAAGGTCGATATCTCGGCTTCTATGGGAGCTATCGGGAAAATTCAAACGGTTTTGTCTTAGTTTCGTCATTATGAATCCAACGAGACCATCCGCAAGGTCGTAGCTCTTACGATAGCCGAGATATGCATTTTTGATGCCCATTTTTGGCCTCAAAAACGGACGTCGAAAACGACTTTTTTCAGGATTTTCAAACACTCTCACGAGATGTGTCCCGGTATTTTCGCAATCTAGGTGACCCAAATAAGACGCTGGTATACTTAGTTTGATTTCAAAAAAAATCAATTTTTGGTGAAAAAATTCGATACGGGGGGGTATACCCGAAAAATGAAAAAACCCAAACTTTGAAGGTCGATATCTCGGCTTCTATGGGAGCTATCGGGAAAATTCAAACGGTTTTGTCTTATTTTCGTCATTTTGAATCCAACGAGACCATCCGCAAGGTCGTAGCTCTTACGATAGCCGAGATATGGCATTTTTGATGCCCATTTTTGGCCTCAAAAACGGACGTCGAAAACGACTTTTTCAGGATTTTCAAACTGCTCTCATTCCCTTAGTTCTGCTCGGATCCTGTTATAACCCGGTGTTTTAGTAATCTAGAGTGACCCAAATAAGACGCTGGTATACTTAGTTTGATTCCGAAAAAAATCAATTTTTGGTGAAAAAATTCGATACGGGGGGGTATACCCGAAAAATGAAAAAACCCAAACTTTGAAGGTCGATATCTCGGCTTCTATGGAGCTATCGGGAAAATTCAAACGGTTTTGTCTTATTTTCGTCATTTTGAATCCAACGAGACCATCCGCAAGGTCGTAGCTCTTACGATAGCCGAGATATGGCATTTTTGATGCCCATTTTTGGCCTCAAAAACGGACGTCGAAAACGACTTTTTCAGGATTTTCAAACTGCTCTCATTCCCTTAGTTCTGCTCGGATCCTGTTATAACCCGGTGTTTTAGTAATCTAGGTGACCCAAATAAGACGCTGGTATACTTAGTTTGATTCCGAAAAAAATCAATTTTTGGTGAAAAAATTCGATACGGGGGGGTATACCCGAAAAATGAAAAAACCCAAACTTTGAAGGTCGATATCTCGGCTTCTATGGGAGCTATCGGGAAAATTCAAACGGTTTTGTCTTAGTTTCGTCATTATGAATCCAACGAGACCATCCGCAAGGTCGTAGCTCTTACGATAGCCGAGATATGGCATTTTTGATGCCCATTTTTGGCCTCAAAAACGGACGTCGAAAACGACTTTTTCAGGATTTTCAAACTGCTCTCATTCCCTTAGTTCTGCTCGGATCCTGTAATAACCCGGTATTTTCGCAATCTAGGTGACCCAAATAAGACGCTGGTATACTTAGTTTGATTTCAAAAAAAATCAATTTTTGGTGAAAAAATTCGATACGGGGGGGTATACCCGAAAAATGAAAAAACCCAAACTTTGAAGGTCGATATCTCGGCTTCTATGGGAGCTATCGGGAAAATTCAAACGGTTTTGTCTTATTTTCGTCATTTTGAATCCAACGAGACCATCCGCAAGGTCGTAGCTCTTACGATAGCCGAGATATGGCATTTTTGATGCCCATTTTTGGCCTCAAAAACGGACGTCGAAAACGACTTTTTCAGGATTTTCAAACTGCTCTCATTCCCTTAGTTCTGCTCGGATCCTGTTATAACCCGGTGTTTTAGTAATCTAGGTGACCCAAATAAGACGCTGGTATACTTAGTTTGATTCCGAAAAAAATCAATTTTTGGTGAAAAAATTCGATACGGGGGGGTATACCCGAAAAATGAAAAAACCCAAACTTTGAAGGTCGATATCTCGGCTTCTATGGGAGCTATCGGGAAAATTCAAACGGTTTTGTCTTATTTTCGTCATTTTGAATCCAACGAGACCATCCGCAAGGTCGTAGCTCTTACGATAGCCGAGATATGGCATTTTTGATGCCCATTTTTGGCCTCAAAAACGGACGTCGAAAACGACTTTTTCAGGATTTTCAAACTGCTCTCATTCCCTTAGTTCTGCTCGGATCCTGTTATAACCCGGTGTTTTAGTAATCTAGGTGACCCAAATAAGACGCTGGTATACTTAGTTTGATTTCGAAAAAAATCAATTTTTGGTGAAAAAATTCGATACGGGGGGGTATACCCGAAAAATGAAAAAACCCAAATTTTGAAGGTCGATATATCGGCTTCTATGGGAGCTATCGGGAAAATCCAAACGGTTTTGTCTTAGTTTCGTCATTATGAATCCAACGAGACCATCCGCAAGGTCGTAGCTCTTACGATAGCCGAGATATGGCATTTTTGATGCCCATTTTTGGCCTCAAAAACGGACGTCGAAAACGACTTTTTCAGGATTTTCAAACTGCTCTCATTCCCTTAGTTCTGCTCGGATCCTGTTATAACCCGGTGTTTTAGTAATCTAGGTGACCCAAATAAGACGCTGGTATACTTAGTTTGATTCCGAAAAAAATCAATTTTTGGTGAAAAAATTCGATACGGGGGGGTATACCCGAAAAATGAAAAAACCCAAACTTTGAAGGTCGATATCTCGGCTTCTATGGGAGCTATCGGGAAAATTCAAACGGTTTTGTCTTATTTTCGTCATTTTGAATCCAACGAGACCATCCGCAAGGTCGTAGCTCTTACGATAGCCGAGATATGGCATTTTTGATGCCCATTTTTGGCCTCAAAAACGGACGTCGAAAACGACTTTTTCAGGATTTTCAAACTGCTCTCATTCCCTTAGTTCTGCTCGGATCCTGTTATAACCCGGTGTTTTAGTAATCTAGGTGACCCAAATAAGACGCTGGTATACTTAGTTTGATTCCGAAAAAAATCAATTTTTGGTGAAAAAATTCGATACGGGGGGGTATACCCGAAAAATGAAAAAACCCAAACTTTGAAGGTCGATATCTCGGCTTCTATGGGAGCTATCGGGAAAATTCAAACGGTTTTGTCTTATTTTCGTCATTTTGAATCCAACGAGACCATCCGCAAGGTCGTAGCTCTTACGATAGCCGAGATATGGCATTTTTGATGCCCATTTTTGGCCTCAAAAACGGACGTCGAAAACGACTTTTTCAGGATTTTCAAACTGCTCTCATTCCCTTAGTTCTGCTCGGATCCTGTTATAACCCGGTGTTTTAGTAATCTAGGTGACCCAAATAAGACGCTGGTATACTTAGTTTGATTTCGAAAAAAATCAATTTTTGGTGAAAAAATTCGATACGGGGGGGTATACCCGAAAAATGAAAAAACCCAAACTTTGAAGGTCGATATCTCGGCTTCTATGGGAGCTATCGGGAAAATTCAAACGGTTTTGTCTTATTTTCGTCATTTTGAATCCAACGAGACCATCCGCAAGGTCGTAGCTCTTACGATAGCCGAGATATGGCATTTTTGATGCCCATTTTTGGCCTCAAAAACGGACGTCGAAAACGACTTTTTCAGGATTTTCAAACTGCTCTCATTCCCTTAGTTCTGCTCGGATCCTGTTCTAACCCGGTGTTTTAGTAATCTAGGTGACCCAAATAAGACGCTGTTATACTTAGTTTGATTTCGAAAAAAATCAATTTTTGGTGAAAAAATTCGATACGGGGGGGTATACCCGAAAAATGAAAAAACCCAAATTTTGAAGGTCGATATCTCGGCTTCTATGGGAGCTATCGGGAAAATTCAAACGGTTTTGTCTTATTTTCGTCATTTTGAATCCAACGAGACCATCCGCAAGGTCGTAGCTCTTACGATAGCCGAGATATGGCATTTTTGATGCCCATTTTTGGCCTCAAAAACGGACGTCGAAAACGACTTTTTCAGGATTTTCAAACTGCTCTCATTCCCTTAGTTCTGCTCGGATCCTGTTATAACCCGGTGTTTTAGTAATCTAGGTGACCCAAATAAGACGCTGGTATACTTAGTTTGATTTCGAAAAAAATCAATTTTTGGTGAAAAAATTCGATACGGGGGGGTATACCCGAAAAATGAAAAAACCCAAACTTTGAAGGTCGATATCTCGGCTTCTATGGGAGCTATCGGGAAAATTCAAACGGTTTTGTCTTATTTTCGTCATTTTGAATCCAACGAGACCATCCGCAAGGTCGTAGCTCTTACGATAGCCGAGATATGGCATTTTTGATGCCCATTTTTGGCCTCAAAAACGGACGTCGAAAACGACTTTTTCAGGATTTTCAAACTGCTCTCATTCCCTTAGTTCTGCTCGGATCCTGTGATAACCCGGTGTTTTAGTAATCTAGGTGACCCAAATAAGACGCTGGTATACTTAGTTTGATTTCGAAAAAAATCAATTTTTGGTGAAAAAATTCGATACGGGGGGGTATACCCGAAAAATGAAAAAACCCAAACTTTGAAGGTCGATATCTCGGCTTCTATGGGAGCTATCGGGAAAATTCAAACGGTTTTGTCTTATTTTCGTCATTTTGAATCCAACGAGACCATCCGCAAGGTCGTAGCTCTTACGATAGCCGAGATATGGCATTTTTGATGCCCATTTTTGGCCTCAAAAACGGACGTCGAAAACGACTTTTTCAGGATTTTCAAACTGCTCGCATTCCCTTAGTTCTGCTCGGATCCTGTTATAACCCGGTATTTTCGCAATCTAGGTGACCCAAATAAGACGCTGGTATACTTAGTTTGATTTCGAAAAAAATCAATTTTTGGTGAAAAAATTCGATACGGGGGGGTATACCCGAAAAATGAAAAAACCCAAACTTTGAAGGTCGATATCTCGGCTTCTATGGGAGCTATCGGGAAAATTCAAACGGTTTTGTCTTATTTTCGTCATTTTGAATCCAACGAGACCATCCGCAAGGTCGTAGCTCTTACGATAGCCGAGATATGGCATTTTTGATGCCCATTTTTGGCCTCAAAAACGGACGTCGAAAACGACTTTTTCAGGATTTTCAAACTGCTCTCATTCCCTTAGTTCTGCTCGGATCCTGTTATAACCCGGTATTTTCGCAATCTAGGTGACCCAAATAAGACGCTGGTATACTTAGTTTGATTTCGAAAAAAATCAATTTTTGGTGAAAAAATTCGATACGGGGGGGGTATACCCGAAAAATGAAAAAACCCAAACTTTGAAGGTCGATATCTCGGCTTCTATGGGAGCTATCGGGAAAATTCAAACGGTTTTGTCTTAGTTTCGTCATTATGAATCCAACGAGACCATCCGCAAGGTCGTAGCTCTTACGATAGCCGAGATATGGCATTTTTGATGCCCATTTTTGGCCTCAAAAACGGACGTCGAAAACGACTTTTTCAGGATTTTCAAACTGCTCTCATTCCCTTAGTTCTGCTCGGATCCTGTTATAACCCGGTATTTTCGCAATCTAGGTGACCCAAATAAGACGCTGGTATACTTAGTTTGATTTCGAAAAAAATCAATTTTTGGTGAAAAAATTCGATACGGGGGGGTATACCCGAAAAATGAAAAAACCCAAACTTTGAAGGTCGATATCTCGGCTTCTATGGGAGCTATCGGGAAAATTCAAACGGTTTTGTCTTATTTTCGTCATTTTGAATCCAACGAGTCCATCCGCAAGGTCGTAGCTCTTACGATAGCCGAGATATGGCATTTTTGATGCCCATTTTTGGCCTCAAAAACGGACGTCGAAAACGACTTTTTCAGGATTTTCAAACTGCTCTCATTCCCTTAGTTCTGCTCGGATCCTGTTATAACCCGGTATTTTCGCAATCTAGGTGACCCAAATAAGACGCTGGTATACTTAGTTTGATTTCGAAAAAAATCAATTTTTGGTGAAAAAATTCGATACGGGGGGGTATACCCGAAAAATGAAAAAACCCAAACTTTGAAGGTCGATATCTCGGCTTCTATGGGAGCTATCGGGAAAATTCAAACGGTTTTGTCTTAGTTTCGTCATTATGAATCCAACGAGACCATCCGCAAGGTCGTAGCTCTTACGATAGCCGAGATATGGCATTTTTGATGCCCATTTTTGGCCTCAAAAACGGACGTCGAAAACGACTTTTTCAGGATTTTCAAACTGCTCTCATTCCCTTAGTTCTGCTCGGATCCTGTTATAACCCGGTATTTTCGCAATCTAGGTGACCCAAATAAGACGCTGGTATACTTAGTTTGATTTCGAAAAAAATCAATTTTTGGTGAAAAAATTCGATACGGGGGGGTATACCCGAAAAATGAAAAAACCCAAACTTTGAAGGTCGATATCTCGGCTTCTATGGGAGCTATCGGGAAAATTCAAACGGTTTTGTCTTATTTTCGTCATTTTGAATCCAACGAGTCCATCCGCAAGGTCGTAGCTCTTACGATAGCCGAGATATGGCATTTTTGATGCCCATTTTTGTCCTCAGAAACGGACGTCAAAAACGACTTTTTCAGGATTTTCAAACTGCTCTCATTCCCTTAGTTCTGCTCGGATCCTGTTATAACCCGGTATTTTCGCAATCTAGGTGACCCAAATAAGACGCTGGTATACTTAGTTTGATTTCGAAAAAAATCAATTTTTGGTGAAAAAATTCGATACGGGGGGGTATACCCGAAAAATGAAAAAACCCAAACTTTGAAGGTCGATATCTCGGCTTCTATGGGAGCTATCGGGAAAATTCAAACGGTTTTGTCTTAGTTTCGTCATTATGAATCCAACGAGACCATCCGCAAGGTCGTAGCTCTTACGATAGCCGAGATATGGCATTTTTGATGCCCATTTTTGGCCTCAAAAACGGACGTCGAAAACGACTTTTTCAGGATTTTCAAACTGCTCTCATTCCCTTAGTTCTGCTCGGATCCTGTTATAACCCGGTGTTTTCGCAATCTAGGTGACCCAAATAAGACGCTGGTATACTTAGTTTGATTTCGAAAATAATCAATTTTTGGGGAAAAAATTCGATACGGGGGGGTATACCCGAAAAATGAAAAAACCCAAACTTTGAAGGTCGATATCTCGGCTTCTATGGGAGCTATCGGGAAAATTCAAACGGTTTTGTCTTAGTTTTGTCATTATGAATCCAACGAGACCATCCGCAAGGTCGTAGCTCTTACGATAGCCGAGATATGGCATTTTTGATGCCCATTTTTGGCCTCAAAAACGGACGTCGAAAACGACTTTTTCAGGATTTTCAAAGTGCTCTCATTCCCTTAGTTCTGCTCGGATCCTGTTATAACCCGGTGTTTTCGCAATCTAGGTGACCCAAATAAGACGCTGGTATACTTAGTTTGATTTCGAAAAAAATCAATTTTTGGTGAAAAAATTCAATACGGGGGGGTATACCCGAAAAATGAAAAAAACCAAACTTTGAAGGTCGATATCTCGGCTTCTATGGGAGCTATCGGGAAAATTCAAACGGTTTTGTCTTAGTTTCGTCATTATAAATCCAACGAGACCATCCGCAAGGTCGTAGCTCTTACGATAGCCGAGATATGGCATTTTGGATGCCCATTTTTGGCCTCAAAAACGGACGTCGAAAACGACTTTTTCAGGATTTTCAAACTGCTCTCATTCCCTTAGTTCTGCTCGGATCCTGTTATAACCCGGTGTTTTAGTAATCTAGGTGACCCAAATAAGACGCTGGTATACTTAGTTTGATTTCGAAAAAAATCAATTTTTGGTGAAAAAATTCGATACGGGGGGGTATACCCGAAAAATGAAAAAACCCAAACTTTGAAGGTCGATATCTCGGCTTCTATGGGAGCTATCGGGAAAATTCAAACGGTTTTGTCTTAGTTTTGTCATTATGAATCCAACGAGACCATCCGCAAGGTCGTAGCTCTTACAATAGCCGAGATATGGCATTTTTGATGCCCATTTTTGGCCTCAAAAACGGACGTCGAAAACGACTTTTTCAGGATTTTCAAACTGCTCTCATTCCCTTAGTTCTGCTCGGATCCTGTTATAACCCGGTGTTTTAGTAATCTAGGTGACCCAAATAAGACGCTGGTATACTTAGTTTGATTTCGAAAAAAATCAATTTTTGGTGAAAAAATTCGATACGGGGGGGTATACCCGAAAAATGAAAAAACCCAAACTTTGAAGGTCGATATCTCGGCTTCTATGAGAGCTATCGGGAAAATTCAAACGGTTCTGTCTTAGTTTCGTCATTATGAATCCAACGAGACCATCCGCAAGGTCGTAGCTCTTACGATAGCCGAGATATGGCATTTTTGATGCCCATTTTTGGCCTCAAAAACGGACGTCGAAAACGACTATTTCAGGATTTTCAAACTGCTCTCATTCCCTTAGTTCTGCTCGGATCCTGTTATAACCCGTTGTTTTCGCAATCTAGGTGACCCAAATAAGACGCTGGTATACTTAGTTTGATTTCGAAAATAATCAATTTTTGGGGAAAAAATTCGATACGGGGGGGTATACCCGAAAAATGAAAAAACCCAAACTTTGAAGGTCGATATCTCGGCTTCTATGGGAGCTATCGGGAAAATTCAAACGGTTTTGTCTTAGTTTTGTCATTATGAATCCAACGAGACCATCCGCAAGGTCGTAGCTCTTACAATAGCCGAGATATGGCATTTTTGATGCCCATTTTTGGCCTCAAAAACGGACGTCGAAAACGACTTTTTCAGGATTTTCAAACTGCTCTCATTCCCTTAGTTCTGCTCGGATCCTGTTATAACCCGGTGTTTTCGTAATCTAGATGACCCAAATAAGACGCTGGTATACTTAGTTTGATTTCGAAAATAATCAATTTTTGGTGAAAAAATTCGATACGGGGGGGTATACCCGAAAAATGAAAAAACCCAAACTTTGAAGGTCGATTGATAGAAGGATTCCACTCATCGTTATCATTGCTTACTAGCTCTTTACTAGCGATTTAGTTGCTCTTGTTGCTCCTGTGAGCTTCCTGACACTGTAATAAATCTCCAATGTCACCTTGACAATTAAATCAGGATCGTACTGAGTGTGTTTCTTAATTATTTGTTCTAGAAAACACGTATTCGAAGTTCCAATGGCCTACTGTTTCGGGCAGGAGAGGACGGCCTACGGATCATCATGCCCGGTGGACTGCGAGGGTCAAATTGAGAAACCTACCTGCGGTTCCGACGGTTACATTTACAAGAGCGATTGCGAGTTGAGGATGTTAAATTGTGGGTAAGTTTATTGATAAAATAACGCAGGAAAAAATGCCATATTTACTTATTTTTTAGAAACAATCGTCGAGTAATCAAAGTAGACTTCGACAAGTGCAAGAACCGTCTCAACAAGTGCCTGAAGACGAAATGCTCGAACCAGTTTGATCCGGTTTGTGGCACCGATGCCAAGACGTACAATAACGAGTGTCAGTTAAATTTGGCGACGTGTCTCAAGGGTGTCCAGTTCGCCCATTTGGGTAACTGTACCGAACTGAAAGAAGACTCCTGTCCGGAATATTGTGAGAATATCGTGGATGAGGAGCCGGTGTGCGGAAGTGACGGGAACGTTTATAGGTGAGTCTTCTTTACTAATTCAATTTGAGTATTAATGAGAAATAAGGGTAAGAGGACCCTTCCTTCTCATCCCCTTTTATTTGGGATAATCTGATGCACAGGTATACAGTTTTTTGCCTTTGTTCAACTCACTGCCTTACGCCAACTACTTTATCTCCTAAGGTGGTGTCTATCCGCGATTAACTACTTACCTCAAATAGGTAACTGAGCTTATTTCTCAATTACCCAATTGAGGTAAGTGTCTCCTTCATTTAGACCCTTGACAGCCATTTTGTACTTATTCTTTGCCTGGAATTTGAACATATACTTTTCCAGGCAAATAAATTAAGTTGAACCCTCTTCCTTCTCTCTCTCTCTCTTAGATGGTTAATTGCATTTAAATGCCTGAAAAAAATTCTTCAGGTAGTTAAGTTGGACTACTCTCTCACTCGCTCTTAGAAGATTTAAAGCACTTAAGTGCCTGGAATTAAATTATAGATTATTCCAGGCAATTGAGTTATGCTCTCTCTCTCTCTCTCCCTCCTTTTTTCTCTCTCTCAAGTTATTCAATGCACTCAACTGCCTGGAATAAATGAAACGATTTTTCCATGATATGTACTTGAGCTTTCCTAATTTTTTTCTCTCTCTCCTCTCTCGGTCATGTGGTCAAATGCACCTATAATTACCTATAATTAAAAAATCTTTCAGGCAAAAGAATTAAGCTCAACTCTCTTACTCTCTCTTTCAGACGGTTAACTGCCCTTAAGAGCTTCGAAATTTTTTTTAAAAAATTGGGCTGAGTTGGAACTTATTACTCTCTTCTCTCTCTCTCTCTATCGTGTGGTTTCATGCACTTAAGTGCCTAGAATTAAATAAAAGATTCTTCCAGGCAATTGAGTTGTACTCGCTTACTCTCTCTCTCTCTTTCAAATAATTAAATGGACTCAACTGCCTGAAATAAATACAAAGATTCTTCTGTGACATTAATTGAAACTCTGTTTTTTTTTCTCTCTCTTATGTGTTCAATTGCACTCAGTTAGCTAACTTTCCTACTTTCTTTTTGAGATGGTTTAATGCACTCAAGTGCTTACTAAAATTGAACTGAATTGTCCTCTATTGCCCTCTCTCTCTTTCTGAAATGATTAAATGCACTCAATAGTCTGGAATAAATAAAAAGATTCTTTCGTAAAATGTACTTAAACTCTCCTAATTTTAAGGCTCTCCCTGTTATGTGGTCAAATGCACACATTTGCCCTGAATGCACTCATGTGCCTGAAATTAAATAAAAGGATTCTTCCCTTTAATTGACTTGGAATCTCCTATTTTTTTTCTCTCTCTGTCATGTGGTTAAATGCCCTCAATTGCCTTAAATGCACTCAAGTACCTGGAATTAAATGAAAGATTCTTCCAGGCAATTGAGGTGTGCTCTCTCTCTCTCTCTCCCTCTTTTTTTCTCTCTCTCAAGTGATTCAATGCACTCAACTGCCTGGAATAAATGAAACGATTTTTCCATGATATGTACTTGAACTCTCCTAATTTTTTTTCTTTCTCTCTCTCTCTGTCATGTGGTCAAATGCACCTATAATTACCTATAATTAAAAATTCTTTCAGGCAAAAGAATTAAGCTTAACTCTCTTACTCTCTCTTTCAGACGGTTAACTGCCCTTAAGAGCTTCGAAATTTTTTTTTAAAAATTGGGCTGAGTTGGAACTTATTACTCTCTTCTCTCTCTCTCTCTCTCTCTCGTGTGGTTTTATGCACTTAAGTGCCCAGAATTAAATGAAAGACTCTTCCAGGCAATTGAGTTGTACTCGCTTACTCTCTCTTTCTCTCTCAAATAATTAAATGGACTCAACTGCCTGGAATAAATACAAAGATTCTTCTGTGACATTAATTGAAACTCTGTTTTTTTTCTCTCTCTTATGTGTTCAAATGCACTCAGTTAGCTAACTCTCCTACTTTCTTTTTGAGATGGTTTAATGCACTCAAGTGCTTACTAAAATTGAACTGAGTTGTCCTTTATTGCCCTCTTTCTCTTTCTGAAATGATTAAATGCACTCAATCGTCTGGAATAAATAAAAAGATTCTTTCGTAAAATGTACTTAAACTCTCCCAATTTTAAGGCTCTCTCTGTTATGTGGTCAAATGCACACATTTGCCCTGAATGCACTCATGTGCCTGAAATGAAATAAAAGGATTCTTCCCTTTATTTGACTTGAAATTTCCTTTTTTTTTTCTCTCTCTGTCATGTGGTTAAATGCCCTCAATTGCCTTGAATACACTCAAGTGCCTGGAATTAAATGAAAGATTCTTCCAGGCAATTGAGTTGTACTCTCTTACTCTCTCTCTCTCTCTCTCTCCAATGATTAAATAGACTCAACTGCCTGGAATAAATAAAAATATTCTTTTGTGAAATTGACCTAAACTCTCCTAATTTTGTTTTCTCTCTCTGTCATGTGGTTAAATGTACTCAATTACCTAGAATTACAAGAAAAAAAATCCAGGCAATAGAATTAACTTGAACTCTCTTACTTTCTCTCTCAGATGGTTAAATGCACTTAAGCGCTTGGAAAAGTAAAAAAAAAAATTCTCGGGCTCCAAATTATTACTCTCTTCTCTCTCTATCTATCTTATGGTCTAATGCACTGGAATTAAATAAAAGATTCTTCCAGGCAGTTGAGTTGTACTCGCTTACTCTCTCTCTCTCTCAAATAATTAAATGGACTCAACTGCCTGGAATAAATACAAAGATTCTTCTGTGACATTAATTGAAACTCTGTTTTTTCCTCTCTCTTATGTGTTCAAATGCACTCAGTTAGCTAACTCTCCTTCTTTCTTTTTGAGATGGTTTAATGCACTCAAGTGCTTACTAAAATTGAATTGAATTGTCCTCTATTGCCCTCTCTGTCATTCTGAAATGATTAAATGCACTCAATCGTCTGGAATAAATAAAAGGATACTTTTATAAAATGTACTTAAATTCTTCTAATTTTAAGGCTCTCCCTGTTATGTGGTCAAATGCACACATTTGCCCTGAATGAACTCATGTGCTTGAAATTAAATAAAAGGATTCTTCCCTTTAATTGACTTGAAATCTCCTAATTTTTTTCTCTCTCTGCCATGTGGTTAAATGCCTCTCTTGAATGCACTTAAGTGCCTGGAATGAAATGAAAGACTCTTCCAGGCAGTTGAGTTGTCCTATCTTGCTCTCTCTCTCTCTATCGTGTGGTTTAATGCACTTAAGTGCCCAGAATTAAATGAAAGATTCTTACAGGCAATTGAGTTGTACTCACTTACTCTCTCTTTCTCTCTCAAATAATTAAATGTACTCAACTGCCTGGAATAAATACAACGATTCTTCTCTGACATTAATAGAAAGTCTGTTTTTTTTCTCTCTCTTATGTGTTCAAATGCACTCAGTTAGCTAACTCTTCTACTTTCTTTTTGAGATGGTTTAATGCACTCGAGTGCTTACTAAAATTGAACTGAATTGTCCTCTATTGCCCTCTCTCTCTTTGCATTGCACACATGCACACATTTGCCCTGAATGCAAATGCACACATTTGCCCTGAATGCACTCATGTGCCTGAAATTAAATAAAAGGATTCTTCCCTTTAATTGACTTGAAATCTCTTATTTTTTTTTCTCTCTCTGTCATGTGGTTAAATGCCCTCAATTGCCTTGAATGTACTCAAGTGCCTGGAATTAAGTGAAAGATTCTTCCAGGCAATTGAGTTGTACTCGCTTACTCTCTCTTTCTCTCTCAAATAATTAAATAAACTCAACTGCCTGGAATAAATACAAAGATTCTTCTGTGACATTAATTGAAAATCTGTTTTTTTTTCTCTCTCTTATGTGTTCAAATGCACTCAGTTAGCTAACTCTCCTACTTTCTTTTTGAGATGGTTTATTGCACTCAATTGCTTACTAAAATTGAACTGAATTGTCCTCTATTGCCCTCTCTCTCTTTCTCAAATAATTAAATGCACTTAATCGTCTGGAATAAATAAAAAGATTCTTTCATAAAATGTACTTAAACTCTCCTAATTTTAAGGCTCTCTCTGTTATGTGGTCAAATGCACACATTTGCCCTGAATGCACTCATGTGCCTGAAATTAAATAAAAGAATTCTTCCCTTTAATTGACTTGAAATCTCCTATGTTTTTTTCTCTCTCTGTCATGTGGTTAAATGCCCTCAATTGCCTTGAATGCACTTAAGTGCCTGGAACTAAATGAAAGATTCTTCCAGGCAGTTGAGTTGTCCTATCTTGCTCTCTCTCTCTCTCTATCGTGTGGTTTAATGCACTTAAGTGCCCAGAATTAAATAAAAGATTCTTCCAGGCAGTTGAGTTGTACTCGCTTACTCTCTCTTTCTCTCTCTCTCAAATAATTAAATGGACTCAACTGCCTGGAATAAATACAGAGATTCTTCTGTGAAAGTCTGTTTTTTTTCTCTCTCTTATGTGTTCAAATGCACTCAGTTAGCTAACTCTCCTACTTTCTTTTTGAAATGGTATTCAATGCACTCAAGTGCTTACGAAAATTGAACTGAATTATCCTCTATTGCCCTCTCTCTTTTTAAAATGATTAAATGCACTCAATCGTCTGGAATAAATAAAAGGATTCTTTAATAAAATGTACTTAAACTCTCCTAATTTTTTTTCTCTCTCTGTCATGTGGTTAAATGCACTCAATTGCCTTAAATGCACTCAACTGCCTGGAATAAATAAAAAATTTCTTTCATTAAATTGACTTAAACTTTCCTAATTTTTTTTGTCTGTCTGTCATGTGGACAGATGCACTCATGTGCCTGGAATTAAATAAAAGATTTTTCCAGGTTATTAAGTTGTCCTCTCTTGCTCTCTATCTCTCTCTCTCACAAAATGAAATACACTCAACTGCGTGGAATAAATAAAAAGAATCTTTCATTAAATTGAATCATTGAATCACTTATAATTTTTGCCTTTCTCTGTCATGTGGTCAAATGAATGCACTTATCATGGAATGAATGAATGCACTCATACTTGAATGCCTGGAATACATAAAACGACTTTTCCATGAAATGTACTTGGCCTCTTCTAATTATTTTCTTTCTTTCTGGTCAAATGATCACTCAAATGCCTGGAATAATAAAATAATTTCTTAAGCAGTTGAGTTCAAAATTGTTTTCTTCTCTCTCTCTGATCATAGATTAGGCAATAGAATTGAATTCTCTTTTCTCTCTCTCCCTCTCAGATGATTGAATGAACTCAACTGCCTAGACTCTGTTAATTTTAAAATTTTGACGTTTTCTAGGCATTAACACCTTTTGTAGATCATCTGCGATTTGTCGCTTACTTCTCCATTGTAAGTCTACTATGTTAATCCTATGGGATTCCACTCCACTTATTATAAAGCAAATAGATTGAGAATTTTTCAAGAAAATCCTTACCTAACCTAAAACCAGATGAGCCCCTTAAATTAGATTTAAACTTGCTTACGAGTGAAACGTCGTGAAAATTGTAAACTCGCATCCGTCTTAATGTTGACGCCGTTTCATCCAAGACAAGAGAGTGTGTAATTAGGGTAATTGCCGGGGTAATTTATGACAATCATTTTGAGAACATAAGCGGTTTAATTTTAGCAGGTTTTCGACTGAGTATACTACTCCAATATGATTTTTATTTAAGACATATATGCAGTATAGGTAATGAGAAATTTTCTTTTCAGGTCAAAATGCCACTTAAAAAAGGAAACTTGCGGACAATTAGTGATCGAAGTGCCACTCCAACACTGTCGAACGACCGCCTCTTGCAACGAACAATGCTCGGAAGTGCGGAATTTCGTTTGCGGTAGCGACAATAAAATTTATAGGAGCGAGTGCGAGATGAAAAGAGACAACTGCGGGTAAGTAGTAAACAGTAAACCTGATCCGAACATTTAAAAACACGTTTAATTAATACATACATAAAGATCCGTCCGATTTGATTTAATCCTCTTGCTGACAGGTCGTTTAACATCAACTAATCAATAATTAATGCTTATATATAAATAAATCGTTAGGCGGGCGCTTACATCTTCTATTTCTGGCAAGTAGGAACCGATTAAATCACTTCTCGCAACTTAAGGCGCTCATGAATTATTTAAGGCGGAATTCTCGATTTACATTTTACGAAACATGTTCGATGAAATACGGAGCTTTCGAGTCCGACTGCGAATTTTTCTGTTTTGTAATGCTTCCGCGATTTTCTATATTCGAAATTGCATTTCTAAATTAGAAAGTTAGATTTTGTTCCGTTAGTTAGTTTAATACTTTTATTATCTAGTTGGAATTTGGTTTTATTCATGTGTTTAGCTAGTATTAGATATAGTTATTAGACGTGGTAACGTTGGATCGGCTGTAAATGACGAAACCAACATGGTGTGTCAACAGGCCTTGATTTGTCTCTTCGATAAATGGTATAATTTAAAATGTAACAACGAGTTACAGCGACCAAAGTAGCTTTCATTTCAAGAACCCAATGATCAAAGAGATTTCGGTACTTTTTTTTACTGTTTCTAATTTAGTCATTATGTGACGGGGCATTATGTGATCACCAATTGCAGCAAACTTTCGGGTGGTCATCCTCAAATTCGCGTTAATTGTCATTACCCATTTGGGTCTCGATATGTACGAGGTTTTTGTCCAGGAAGAATCGACAATCAGTGATCTTTACTCACGCCTCTTTTAGCCAATAAATTAAATGCTGAATTCAAAATTAGTCCTGGAGCCCTAGTCCCGATACCAAAAATTAGGAAAGATTCAAATTATGACACACTACAATTGAAGATGGCGCGCATGTAGTAGTCTGTGAATTTCAACCGCTCTCTAATTTTGCTTATTAACAAAGATTTATTAAAAAAATAATTATAAAAGAAACGCATTCTATAAGTAAGTATCTCTATATTGAGAAAAAAGTCTACGTGAAAACGGTGTCCAAAGTTGTTGTTTTTGTGAGTTTTATACCACAAGAACCCAGCACCCAAACAAGCAGCCAGCAGCCATCATGGTTATCGCATCCGCCGACATGCGCGAAATTAAAAGTGCCATTATTAGTACATTCAACGATAAATTTTTGGAGGAAATTGCTTCAAAAGTCGCTGCTATTATAGGGAAGAAACTGGAAGAAAGGGTTAACCAACAATCAGTGGCTATTAAAACCCTAGAAAATCGCGTTGAGCAATTGACGCGGGAAAACGAGAGACTTCTTAACATGGCCGACGATCAGGAGCAGCTAGCAAGGAATCAAAATATCCGTATATTCGGTGTTAAACATGAAGATCAAGAAAACATCGAGAATACAGTCCTCGACCTTTTCAAGAACAAAATTAAGGTAAACATTCAAAAATCTGACTTCGTTAAGTGCCACCGCATTCCAAATAGAAATAGAACAGATAAGCCGGAAGCTATCTTGGTGAGATTTGCATCGTACAAGGTGCGCGACACGGTATTAAAGAGCAGAAAAAATCTTAAAAATACGGGATTGCAAATAAAAGAAGACCTAACAAAATTTCGACTTGGGTTACTTCAAACGGCTGTCGAGCGATTTTCAAAAAACAATGCATGGGTATTAAACGGAAATGTTTTCGTAAAAAAAAGTGATGTGGTGCACCGTGGTAATAATAAACTGGACTTGGATACACTATAATCCAACTCTTATTAATAAAACTGTGGCTAGTGAGCTTTAACGAGATATAATGAGGCTCAAACTTGATACTAGGTATTGGATTTACTTAACAAAAATAAATAAAGGTAAATCTGCATTGTTACTATTTTTTAGTTTGTTCTGGGGTACTTATCTATTTACCTATGCGTTTATTTTATTATTTTTCCTGAAAAAATCCTTATTGCTTTAATATACATATATATTAATTTGATTAAGACTTTATTAATGAGAGTATGTATACCCTAGATATTTTAAATTATTAATTTGGACTGTGTTATACATGTTTGTACATTATGGTGTTGGTACTTATGTAAACTTTAAATATATTAAATTGGGCGGTTGTCAATAAAAACACATACATACTTACATAATATGTTGAGTTTTTTGTTTTACTTATTTCAATTAATTCTAAATGTTTACAAATCATGTTTCTTTTTGTTTTTGGAGTTTTTTTGTTATTTTGGGAATTTTTTCAAAAATAGTTTTTTTGTTATTTTTTTCTCTAGGGGTATGGAGCGCGCAAAATTGGGGCTAACTAAGCATAATAGGGAGTCAGGGAAAATGTGGTGGTATGTTTGGGAATATGGCTGATCACTTGTCTGCTCAACATCGAGAAAATGTATATAATTATGTGTCAAATGATAACTATCTTACAGACTTGCAGAGTTTTTTGGTGGGTCATCTTAATGTGAGATTGATAAATACAGGGTTTGACGAGTTCCAAAATTATATGACAGAATATAAATTTGATATACTGGGTTTAACTGAAACATGGTTAAATCCAGGTATACCTAATAACTTGTATAATATTCCTGGATACAGATTTGTTAGGCAAGATAGGGCTCAAAGGGGAGGCGGGGTAGCACTGTATATTAATAAAAACATAAGTTTTGCGTTAGTTGATCTAAATCAAAATTTATTTGAATATATAGCTATAAAATTTATAATTAAAAACAAAAACCATATTTTTATCAATATTTATAAAGCACCCACAGTGAGCAATTCTTTATTTCTTGATCAATTTGAGGATATGTTAGGTAACTTATCTGTCAACTATGACAATATTATTATAGTGGGCGACTTTAATATAAACCTCTTAAGTAACTCTACCTACCCCAACAAGCTTAGGCAGTTATTACAAATATTTCAATATACTCAGCACATTCAGGAACCTACTAGATTTGACTTTACACATCAGACACATAGCCTCATTGATTTTATAATCACAGGTCAAAATATTAATTGTACAAAATCTGGATCCCTGGCTATTTGTCAAAGTATTACGGATCACAATTTAATATATTCTCTTCTCAAGATACCAAAAAATCATAATAAGTTTAAAACTATTACTTTTAGAAATTACAATAGCATTAACACTGACACATTTATAAACCAAGGGAAGTTAATATCTTGGGATCGATTGTATAGGGCTAACGATGTAAATGAAAAAGTTTCCATTTTAAATTCCACTTTAATACAAATAATAAATGAACATGCTTCCTTAAAAACTAAAAAAATTGTTGAAAAGTGTTACTTACCCTGGATAACAGATAATGTTAAAAAGTTAATAAAATTAAGAGATAATGCCCACAGAAAATTTTTAAGAACAAAATTAGATCAACATTTACAGTATTACAGACAGCTTCGAAACTTCACAAAACATGCAATTGCTAGGGAAAAAATTACATTTTTTAATACTTTTGCGAAGAGTAATGGAAGGGCTTTTTGGAGTACAGCAAAAAAACTTCATCTTACATCTAAAAATAATCAAATAGATATTCCGGAAACTCTTAATAACGCCACTCATATACATGATTTTTTTTTAGAAACAGATAATGAGCCTAATACAGTACCAAATCATCTCATTGACTTTTATAAAAACAACAAACTAATTACTCATATTAATTTAAAATTCAAATTAATTACCCATGAAAATTTGTTTAAAATTATTTCTAAAATAAAATCTAATGCTGTTGGCGAGGACCTTTTATCAATAAGGGATATAAAATTGTGTCTACCCTTTTGTGCGGATGCTATTGTAAATGTTATTAATTCTTGCATATTAACTTCAACTTATCCAACAATCTGGAAAACTGCAAAAATTTTACCACTACCTAAAACTAACGATCCAAAAACCCTTAAAGATATAAGACCAATTAGTACACTTTCTGCTATGTCAAAAATATTTGAAAAGCATATCTACTCACAAATTGAGTCATTCATAGAACAGCAAAATATAGTCCCAACCTGCCAATCTGGTTTTAGAAAGAATTTTAGCACAACATCAGCACTAACTAATATCCTCAATGATATAAGAGAAAATCAAGAACAAACAAATAGTACTTGCATGACACTTTTAGATTTTAGTAAAGCTTTCGATACGGTACATCTTGAACTATTATTAGCAAAATTAAAGTATTATGGATTCTCTACAGATGCACTAAATTTGTTACAAAATATTTTAACCTTTAGGTATAGTTACGTAAGTACAAGAAAAGACTCTACAATAATAAAGTCGGATCTCAAACTTGTCAAAAAGGGAGTACCTCAAGGATCCGTAATTTCTCCTCTGTTATTTGCCATTTATGTAGCAGATATGTACAGGAGTGTTAAATTCTGTAAATTCAATCAATTTGCCGATGACACCCAACTTACTATACCTGTAGTGAAGAGTAATGTGATAGAAGCTAAAGAAAAACTTACTAATGACTTAGACCAATTATTCTTATATTCAAAGAACCATAATTTAAAATTAAACGCAAATAAATCTAAAATTCTTATAATAAACAAAGATAAACAACTTCGTGAACAAATTGAACAAATATTTCAGGTATCTTTAAATAATAATACTATACCAGTCGTTCAAAATGCAAAAAATTTGGGGGTTATTTTTGACACAGACCTATCTTTTCAGCAACACTTAAATAGTAAACTTTCCACTGCATATTTAAGACTTAAAAATATTAATTATATTAAAAAGTATCTACCTCAAAAACAAAAATATTTTTTATGTAATTCTCTGGTTCTGTCCCTGTTTGACTATTGTGATGTTGTCTATGGTGACTCGCTATCATTGGTAACTAAAAGGTCCATTCAAAAGATGCAAAACTGGTGTATGAGGTTATCATATAATATATCTTATAGAGAGCATATAACGCCCTATCTAAATGAATTTAAAATTTTAAATATGGCCAACAGACGAAAACAACATTTTTACTGTTTCATACACAGAGTAATAAGTACTGGCAAACCCCCCTACCTTTTAGAAAAATTTAAACCGCTTCCAAGAACCACTTTAGGGCTACAGCGTACCGCCAATGACCAAAGCTATATTGTACCCCACCATAGAACTTCATGCTATGAAAAAAGTTTTGCATACACTGCTGTTAAAATGTGGAATAGCTTGACACAAGTCCTTAAGAATTCAAAATTTTTGTTTTTTAAAAATTCAATAAATAAGATCCTATTGGAAGAACAGACTAGGTTATAAGTTTTAAAAGTCACATAAATAAATTTAAGTACTTAAATAAGATCAATATTATAATAATTTCGATGTTGAGATTTTTTATTTGATTTTTTATTTTTTTATTTCGTATTGTTTCTAATATTCTGCCACGCCCTGACTTATCCCTAAAATCTAACTGTCATCAAGACTCGTTTTCCTTCTGCGCGCTCCCATTCTCTTCAGAACTCTTATTTTTAATTTGTCTTTTTGTTTTTTGTTTTCTTTTGTTTTTTTTTTTGGGAATTATTTTATTAAGTAGTTTTTTATTTATTTTTCTTTGCATACTTTATATGTACTATTTTTTATTTTATTTTTTTTGTATTTATTATAGTAGCTATTTATTAGGTTAAGGGTCCTTTCGCAGGCGTCCGCTCAGCGGTCACTGTTACCGGTTTTGTAATCGTGAATTGGTCCTTTTTTGTCAACTGTATATATTATGTGTAACTAAATGATACTTGTATTTTTTTACTTTTGGCAAAATAAACAATTTTGAATTTGAATTTGAATTTGAATAAATACATAATTGCCTTTTTTTATTCCTATATTACTTACAGTTTTATTCCTAATATGTTTAGTAGGATAATGTCACCTCATAGATTAGGGATGCCCTAAAAAAAATATAATAGTGCCATCATTTCTATGGTGTTTTACACCTTTAAAATACACGTTGTAGACTTTTTTATTTTTTGTTCTTGTTTTATGTCTTGATGTTTTTATTATAATATTTGTCAGACTAGTAGTAGAAGTAGAATTCTTGACAATAAACGGATGGAATTTATGTCTATAGGTTTTTCGTAATTTTTACGATAAGGGCCACATTACGCACTGTAACTTTATATCACTTTGATAGAGAAGTAGTTCGCAAGATTTTAATCCAATTTTATGGCAAAACAAACACGAACGCTTTCCATCGAATTACCCTTATTCATTCTTCATCAACAGTCTTCTTTCACATATTAACACTGTCATTTCCTGCGTTTAACGCCTCCCTTTCACTTAATTAAATCAAAAACAGAAGATTAAATTATAACTTGATGTAATGACTATATATGATTAATTTAATTACAGGAAACACGTGTTCGTGGTGCCGATGAAGCGTTGCCTCGCGGGCTTTCTCTTCCGTGGCTGTCAGAAAATCTGTCCGACTTACTACGACCCGGTTTGTGGTACCGATCACATGACCTACAGCAACACCTGCTTCTTGGAAATCGAAAATTGCCGCTCGAGGGCGCTGGTTACCCTCAAGAATATGGGCACGTGTGCCGAACCCATCAACGAAATACCCAAGAATTATCTGTATTGATTTAAAAGCCCTGTTTCTCGTGTAACTTCTTTGCCTTTTATGTTGTTACCAATATCTAAATTGATTCTATAATATTATGTTTGTTAATTTATTGTATGCTGTAGTTCCTTCTTCTTTTTATAAACCTTTAATAATTTAATATAGTGAATGTGACTCGTGATAAAAGTAGGTTAGCGCTTGATTTCGGTGCACTGAAAATATATTTATTTTATTATAGTTTGATAAGCTTATATGATTCATGTTAATTTAAAAGTATTTAATTGTATTACGATTTGTGCCAATTAATTAATTTATTCTTGTAATTAAATTGACTATTTATTATTTATGTAGGGAATTAAATGCTATTTTGAAAAATAAAGTTTTCATACTATACATATAGACATGTGTTTTATTAGTTTATATTCACCTGATGCTTGGGGATATTCCATAATAACCCCGGTTTGCATGGTCCATGCTTGGTATTACCCCATAATAATCCTCTTAAAGAATTATAGTGGAGGGAGCGTTAGGTATTAGTCAATTGACGAACTTTTTATGCATAAATATTTCAACTATGAGCACTTTAAATAGTTTATTAATTATTAGATGATTTTTTAATTTAATTATTACAATTATTAGAACCATTTGTTTAGGATTTTACACTTTTGGTTGGTTTTTATGTTATTAAAAAGTCAGCTCATTGACTAACTGCATGTATAAGAATACCTGACACCTGTCAATGTCAAGAAAAGTTAACCTAACCTAAAATTCATGTTGTGGTTCGCCTTTTGATTTGTTGAATTTATTTTTAAATAAAGATAATAAAAAATGTACCTTATGTATTATTTGGACGAAAGTGGCAAGAGGATCTACACCCTAAAAGTAAGTAGACATATAATGCTGCTGTTTTATTTAAATTATTCCTTTTAAATTCGTCTTACATTTAACATGTGGTGGTAACCTAAACAAGTTGAAATCAAAAAACTTGCCTTAAAATACTAAATATATCAAGTATTAGTGATTTAAATATAAAAGATAATGTTTTTAAGAATTAAATACTTATTTTTTTGCAGAAAATTGATCCCTATGGAAAGCCCACACAATCAGCACATCCAGGTATGAATATAGAACCTTTATGGCATATAATTACTAATTTAATAAGTATAATTAGGCTTTTCAATATCTTTATAATGCAAACTTTCTTTTTTCTAGCACGTTTCTCACCAGAAGATCAATACTCGAGACAGAGGATCATCATAAAGAGTCGCTTTGGCATCCTAAAGACTCAAACGCCATCTCCCGTCTACTAGGAATCTTGGTTTTAAGTTAAAATAAGACACATAATGTAAGATTACATAAAATATATTTCTGAGTAAAACTTTATTAACAGAACGTGTCAGTGCTCCTCGTACCCTTCAGTTTTCATATCGTTAAGGCCCAGTTCCTCGTTTTGCTCAAATGTTCTCTCGTAATGGGTGATTTTCAGTCGCTCATCTGGCTGGTCGTCATCTCTCATACTCTAAAAACAACTTCATAAAAAACCCCTTTAAATTAAAAGAAAAAATGTACCTGGATATAACTGTTTCCGCAAGGATCATCCAATACAAGTGTGACACAAGATTTATTCTCCAAAACCTCATCGAGCTGACTCAGAAACTTCGAGAAGCCCTCTTTGGTCTCTGGGGCCTCAGAATCGCCAAAAATATGAGCAGTAGATGGATCACTGAGTTGCTCTTTTATGGCCACAATTAAACCTTCGACTGTGGTGAATCTTCCGCCTAAAGCGTGGGGTCCCACGGTCAAATCTAACTCGGGAATTGCCAATTCGCAAGTTTCGGACTGCAATAAATCCTGTAAATAATAATTAACGCACTAAAATTTACTACAAGTTGCACCTTGAGTACGTCCCTGGTGAGGTCCTCTTTGGTCTTTACGAGTACCTCGATTTTGACCCCCTTGGGTTCGATTCCGGCGCCGGACTTTACTTCGTTGGTTCTGATGCCGCAGACGTCGCAAACGGTGGCCATGATGATGACCTCCTTAAAATGAGGAATGTCTGGGGTTTTTTTGGGTTAAGGAAAATTGCTGCGGCACACACGTATTAGGAATGCTGAAAAATGGGTTAACGGGGGGAAAAAAGAAAACACTTTAATGCAAATTCTCCATTCAGGAAATTTCTGGAAGTAAATCAAAGAAAACTGGTGCGCATAAGGTAGTGGTCAAAACTATAGGTAGTGGTAAATTCTATATTTATTTTGTATTGTCATAACAAATTTTATTCATAGGGCCTCGGTATAAAATTAGAAAATAAATTGTTGTATTTAAATTGACTGTACTGAATGATTTTTTTTTTTTAATTCATGGTGCAATATAAAATGTTTTACAGTCGGAAGTGGACCAGAAGACGTCTCAGGATCTATTAAGGTCTGTTTAAAGTATTAACAAAAAATCTACATTATCATCTAAATAGTCAAATAAAATAAGAAGCCTAGTCTAGTCTTCTAAACTCTAGTAAATTATGAAAATATTTTAAGCAGTTCCTAAGTTATACCTAAAAATGCCAACTGATGCACAAAAATCAAGATGTTGCAATATGAGTTTTAAAATTTGGCAGCTTTTGGACCTTTAGTTATTGAAAAAGAATCGGCTTTTCTTAAGCAAAACTCCTTTTAAGCAATTTCCAATTATTTCTCATAATATACGAAAATTGGCAAAAAAATATGCCCCCATCAAACTTTCAAAATTTTTCCTCTAGAACGACGTTTTTACCTTTAACTCGATCCTCAAGAACCCCTTAATTTTGCTGAGAAAATGATGAAAATATTCCCGGCAGTTCCTAAGTTATACCGTTGATTGAATATTTGGGAAAATATGCAATCCTGTGTTAAAAAGTGTACCCGGTCGACTATGGAATTGCCAGGTTCGTGCACCGTGTGGTCCTGCCGCGAAGCGTCAAATCTAGGAACGATTTATTTTAGCTGCGGGGACTTGGCTTTTGGCTTCTTTGAATCAGGTTTCTTTGTTTCAGGTTGATCTCAAGTTTTGACGACACAGGCAAATTCTCAATTACCATTTGTTACAACTAAAAACTATAAAAATATACCTAGTAACAACACAAAAAAAAACAAACATTTTGTTTAAAGACCCCGTATCACGGTTATACAGGACGTCAATAGAGGTGGTATAATTAGAGGAAAGTTGAGCAATATAGTGTCCTTTTATAATAAAATCTAAATACTTCCTAAATTTTGCAAAAACTGAAATTTGGGAAAATCATTTTAATTTTTTTCTAGCGTTATTAAAAAATATATGACAATAGTATTTATTAAATGAATAAACTATTGTGATCACTTTTTCTCGCCTATACGATGACACCATTAAATTTAAAATACGACGTTCTGTCTTTAAAGAGCCATCATCAACTTTGTTTTTCTTTTTCGGCTCTATATTGACCATTTGCAGTTTTGATTGGGCCTTTTAATTACCTTTTTAATGAGGTATCTTGTATTTCTAATGAGGATTTAGGGTCACCCCTATAATATTATATACCTATCTCTCTATCGCTGTTTAAAGTTTTAAAATAAAGAGCTGTTTAAAATTTTAAAATTCCAATACGGCGCCCATAAGAAAAACCAACCATTATAATGGAAAATGTATACAGGGTGACCCCTTTGGACAGGCTGAGATACATTCCTGGACAAAATTATCGCACCACTGAATATTTTGTCAAGAAATGTTAAATAAAAATAAATATAAGTTAATATCTTAATATAAAGATATCTAATTATAAAGATATATAAAGTTATATATCTTTTTTTATACAAAAGGCAGAACTAGAGAAAAACTATGTTTATGTTCTATCATGGAACATGCTGCTTGTGAAGAGTGCGAAAGACATTCCACAGGAAAGTTTTGAAAATTTAATACGAGGAATGCCGCGAAGACTTCAAGCGGTCATTGAGTCACAGTCAAGCAGCTAGAGGTGGCAATACACGATATTAAGAATTCATATGGGTCTATTGTTTTACTTTAGCATCAAAATTGAAGTTAGTGAAAATCGATGTTTTTTCCTTGTATTGAATTAAGTTACTTAAACTTCGTTTTGATAAATAGAAGATAATTTTTTTTGTTAATAAATAAGTTAACAATGCTTATTATTCATTTTTTTTATCTTTATTAAAAAAAATCTGTAAAAATCAAGTGGTTCGATAATTTTGTCTAGGAGTTTATTTCTGGGGAACCTAAGTTGTTATTTACTTTAGTGTATTACTTTCTTGAGAATCAATAACTTTCAACGCAATACCTTTCACTCCATAATGTTGAAAAACATAACTATGTGTTTTAAAACAATAAAAGGGTGAATTATCAATAAAATCCTGCTGATTATTGCGTGCATCCCTCGACTACTATCTGATTTTAATGATGATATATAAGTTCCATGACTGACACTAGTTTTAAAAACATAGACAAGCTGGGACTTTGGTTTGCAAGAAGTTAAAATTAGTTCAAGTAATGAATTTATATAGGTAATGAAAAGAAGGAATATAAGGTCCCATTATATTCCTTTAAGAAACGCCAATTTTAATTATTTCTGGGAAACTTATTGTTATTTACTTTAGTGTATTGCTTTCTTGAGCATAAATAAGTTTCAACGGGCACTTTTATTTCTTGCTCTAGTTCTTCACAAAGTATTTGTTGCAAATGTTTGACATCACCAGAGGATCGTTAAAAAGTTGGTCTTGTTCATCCTTAATAACCAATGTATTGCTTTTTTGCCCTTGACTCCACCGGTTATCTTATTTATGATTTTATATACTTTTTTCATCGTTCTTGTTTCTATTTCGATTTTGTTTTTGTGAAATGTATACTTTGTTATATTTATTAGTTTATTTAAATGATTTCTATAAGCTTTTTAATTGTTTGTAGTTCATCATCGTAATGTTTTTGTAGGTTCTTCTGCAGTCTATCCCAGTACGTGTTTAATTGAAGCAATCGGTCCTCTTGTTATCCATTCCTTTACTCTCTTTTTAGTGTTTTTAAACACTTCTATTCTCTCAGATGCCTTCATAATTTTTAAAGTTTTTCAACAAAAATAATGGTAGCGTCTTCGCAGAGTCCTGAATTTTTGGAACCTCCAGTCATAGTTTGTAAAGTTTAATGTTAATAATTCCAAGTCAATAATTTTTTAATTAAATTCCAACCATAGTTGGATAGTGATCTATGACGTTGATCTATTTACGTCCTTCCAGTCAATATCTATATCCTCTGTAAAGATTTCTATATTATTTTGTAATTTGTCATCAAAAAACATTATCAGCGAATCATTACTATTAAATCCTCTCCGTTATAGTATGTGCTATAACCTTCAATATTAAAATATTCGGAAGATGTTAATTGAAAACACTCAATACACAACTCACGGCAAAAATAAACACATCACAATGATTAAATTTTGCTTGTTGAAATAAAAGTAATAATTTATCAAAATTTTCTTGGTGAATTCTGACTAGTTATTACTTAAAGACTATAAAATTAATAAATTTTTGCGAAATATCCAAAAACATTACATTAGAACACCTTGCCAAACTTTAAAACGGTTTTATTTGAATTATTCGATTAAAAAACAATGATTTTCAAATTGGTCGATCCCTCCGATGTGTTTAAGTATGTGCAAAGTATGCTGCAGGTATTGATGGCATAACACTTCAGATGGTGAAACTGTGTTTGCATGTGATAATATTACATATAACTCATATTGTCAATAGTTGTCTTGAACATGGTCATTTCCCAAATTGCTGGAAAGAATCTCTTGTTACCCCACTACCTAAAAAACATGATCCTGTCAGTTTTACAGATTTGAGGCCTGTTAGTCTGCTTCCTGTAATATCTAAAGTTCTGGAAAGAGTGGTTCATGTTCAGATCACTGATTACTTTAATACAAATGGCTTTTTTCCTGTGCATCAATCGGGCTTTAGAGCTAGTCATAGTACAACAGCTGCACTTCTAAATATTTCTGACGACATTATAAAAATTCAAGATAGGCAAATGGCTGCTATATTGATTTTGATAGACTGCTCTAAAGCCTTTGATGTTATTGCTGCGCGTGTGTCCATTTTCAAATCGCGTAAATATTTACATAAAAGTGGTATCCAAATTAAGGAAGACCTTACAAGGCTCCGTTTAGCCTTGTTAAATAATGCAGTAAATCAATTCGGGAAAACAAATGTATGGACCCTTAATGGGAACATATATGTGAAGTGTGGTGGTTCTGTGCACAGAATTGGCAACGAAATAGAATTATCCGGATTAAAAAATAGTGAATAAAGCGATTGTGTTTAACACCGAATTGTAAGTACTTTTTGATATGTTTTCTTTTATTGTCATTTGCACACTATATTTCTGAAGAAAAAAAGAAATAAATGAATAAACAAGAACATAATTTTTGTAATTAGGATTAGGTAAGGGTAGGAAAAGTTAGATTTTTTCTGCTGTTTTTCAATATGTTAAATACATATTTAAAATATTCTGTGGGGTTGTTTGGTGTTGTTATAATTTCGTTTTTAATATTTGGGTTGGTTTACTAGGATAATTTTCTTTCTTTTAAACTGTTGTTAAAAGGTATTGCCATTTTAAGGGGTATGAATTTATATATCTGGAGTGGTTGTATATATGCGTACCGGTGCTTTGCTGTGTTATTGTTTTGAAGATGCAGGGTTTTATTTTAATTGGTATTGGCAGGATTGGTGCTGCAGTTGTGGTCGGGGGAGCTTGGGGAGGGGTACGGGGGGCTAAAACTAAAATTAATTGTATAGATTATGGCTAATAATCTCAGTAGTGTGCGTGTATCGGATAATCAAAATATCATGCAGGATTTGGTAGGTAATTTTATGGGAAACCTATCGGTGGGTCACTTAAATATCAGGTCAATGAATACAGGATTTGACGAATTTTCTTGGTATATGTCGCAGTATCCTTTTGATTTTTTTGCCCTTACGGAAACCTGGTTAGATAAAAACTGTGAAACCCAATGTTTCAATTTGCCAGGATATAAGTTAATAAGACAAGACAGAGAGGGCCGTGGTGGAGGAATTGCACTATATATAAAAAATTCTGTAACATTTAACAACTTAAATTTGGCTTTTAATAATTTGGAAGTATTGGGCATATCATTCTCAATTAAAAAACGATCTTTCGCCCTTATTACGATATATCGTGCACCTGCCAATAGCATACCAGCTTTTTTAGATAACTTGGAGGATCTTTTTAGGTTAACTTTAAGTTTCGATTACGTAATTATAACAGGCGACTTCAATATTGATTTTTTAAAACAAAATACATATTCAAATAGATTAAAATTTATTTTAGAATATTTCAATGTTTCACAGCGTATTACAGAACCAACAAGAATTAACATGAACACTGGTGATGGTACCCTTATTGATTATATAATTTGCAGTAATGATTTGGTGTCATTAAACTCAGAGTCGCTTGCCATAGCAGAAACAATCACGGATCATAATCTGATTTATTCAATATTTCAATATGATAACATAAAGGTTAAAAAAAAATCCATGACTTTCAGAGTTTATAACAACATAAATATGGAAAATTTTATAAACGATGGTTTGCTTATAAATTGGGATCAGATGTACCGCCTTATAGATATTAATGACAAAGTAAAGTTTTTTAATGAACATATTTTACAGCTTTTAAATACACATGCTCCGACTAAAAATAAAATTATTAAAGAGAAAATATACTGTCCATGGATAACCGAAAATATAAAAACTCTTATCAAATTACGTGATCGTGCTCATAAAAATATCTGAAAAGTAAATCTCAGCCTCATTTTGAATATTATAAACAGCTAAGAAACTACACAAAACATGCTATAATACGAGAAAAAATAACATTTTTTAATGAATTATCAAACAAAAAAGGACAAGAATTTTGGAGAATAGCAGATAAACTATTCTTAACCAAAGGAAAAAGATATCAAAACGAGCTACCTACTAACATATCAAATCCAACAGATATTGGCAATTTTTTTAATACTGTTTCCACCCTACCTGATACTACAAGTAAAGAATGTATTGAATTTTATCAAAATAATACCATAAATAATATAAAACTTAATTTTCAGCTTTTGGACCAAGACAATATGATTAAAATAATCTCGACTATTAAATCAAATGCAACGGGAATCGATGGTATTTCTATAAAAGATATAAAATTGTGTTTGCCTTTTTGCTTAAGTCCTTTATTGCATATTATTAACGAATGTATTCTTCAACAAAAGTCTCCAAATGTGTGGAAAAGGGCAATTATTAAACCCATTCCAAAAAATTCAAATCCAAAAGAGCATAAAGATCTCAGACCAATTAGTATTCTACCAGCATCATCTAAAATTCTGGAAAAACATATTTTTAATCAAATTTCAAATTTTGTTGATAAACATAAAATTATCCCCGATTGCCAATCCGGTTTCAGAAAAAACTTTAGCACGTCTACAAGTTTGGTGGGTATTTTAAATGATATTAGGGTAAATGAGGAGAATGGTCAGCCAACATGTATGGCCTTATTGGACTTTAGTAGGGCTTTTGACACGATTAACCATGATATGTTATTGGCAAAATTAAAATATATTGGTATTTCAGAGAGCGGTGTAAATTTTTTCAAGGATTTTTTGCGTAATAGAGACAGTTGTGTTATGGTGGTTCGGCAGTCTGAAAAGCATTACTCAGAATTTACACCTTTTAACCAGGGAGTACCTCAAGGCTCTATAGTATCGCCGTTACTTTTCTCTATTTACGTGGCTGATATGTACAAAGTAATAAAACACGCCACTTTGCAACAATATGCCGATGATTCCCAAGTTTATATTCCAATTCACCTTAATAATATAAATCTATTCTATCAAAATTTTAATAGTGATTTAATTAGTCTACATAAATACGCAGAAAATCATAATCTTAAGCTTAATGCCACAAAATCTAAAATTCTTATTATGTGCTCCAACTTTAATATAAGGCAAAGGCTCGAACACAACTTATCCTTAAATCCTATATCTATTGATAATACTTCAATTCCTGTTGTTTCCGAGGCAAAAAATTTAGGCGTTATATTTGACAGCTCTCTCTCTTTTGAATTACACATAAAAAATAAAACGAAAACTGCTTATTTACGTTTAAAAAAACTTTTTAAGTTTAAGCGAAATTTATCGGCAAAACAAAAGTACTTATTGTGCGATAGTCTTATTTTGTCATTGTTTGATTATGGTGACGTAGTCTATGGAAATTCTTTATCTTCACAAAATAAAAAAATTATACAAAAAGTCCAAAATTCCTGTATGAGATTCTCTTATAGTATCCCCTATAGAAACCATATATCGCCTTATCTCAATAATAATAAAATATTAAATATGAACAATAGAAGAAAGCTACATATGTATAATTTTGTATATCGCATAGTAAATAATAATCAACCATTTAATTTAAGAAGTCAGTTTCAAGAATTCGAACATGCGCATGCCACACGAAATAACGTTTTTATCGTACCATTGCATAGAAGCGCAGCATTTCAACGTTCTTTTAAGTATGTAGCTGTTCAAATGTGGAATGGCTTAAACAATGACATAAAGCAAATGCCCTTGGGAGCTTTCTCTGGTCAAATAAAATCTAAACTACTTATGGAACAAATAATTGGCAATTAATTCAAGTAGGGTGATATATAAAATGTGATAATGCGTATAATAACATAATACAAGAAATAGTAACATGTAACAGAAGATATACATGTGTATATAATATGCTAATTTTCAGTGGAATGTTCGGAGATTATATTTTAAAATCCCGTTTTTAGTTTTATTCTTTCTTTTTCCGTAACATACATACGTATATTTTTTAATAGCCTAGGCCGATGCACGCATCTTGGGGTTATTTTTTGGGGTCTTTTTTCGCCTCCTCTGTCCTCTCTCCTTGCGCTCGTCCGTTGTCGCACTGCCGCTGCCTGTCTTAAAATCTTAGGTTAATTAATTCTATATCTTACTTTGCATTCCTATATGAAAACGTTATTTTTATTTTTGTAAAATTGTTTCTGTAAATTGTAAAGGGCTTTTTCATCCCTTCTTTGCTTGTGCTAACTAGGGAAAACGGTTTTATAATCGAGAGAATAGTCCTATTTGTCAATGTAATTTTTTTTCTTTGTAATTTTTGTTGACCTGTGGAACTGTACATTTTGACAAATAAACCATTTTTGATTTGATTTGATTTGATTGATTATGAGTTGATGTGTGCCAAGCTATCATATTATGGTTTTGGGAAGGTTGAAATACTTTTCTTTAGGTCATATTTAACAGGTCGAAGGCAGGTAGTTACGATAGGTACATCGCAGAGTAGAAACATTATTTCGGGAGTGCCACAAGGCTCCACACTTGGCCCTTTGTTGTATGTTATTTATACTGCAGATATGTTTTCTATTGTATCAACGCACATGCAAGCATATGCGGATGATACACAATTATTATTTCAGTTTAATCCAGACTGTCCTGATAATGCTGCTGAGGTTTTAAATTCAGATTTATCTAATATTTTGCGATACTCAACGGAACATAATCTGACAATTAATCCTGTAAAAACTACAATGTTACTGTTTTGTTCTGAAAAGAAAAAGGGCGTACTCATGAATCGACTTAATATTCAGATTGAAAATACTCGGTTGACTTTTGCTAACTGCGGTAAAAATTTGGGTTTGTGTATAGATATACAGTTTAATTTTGAACAACATTTAAAATCTTTACTAAAAAGAAGTTATGTGAAAATGAAGCTTTTATATGCTAGCAGACACATTTTAAATTTTAAAACCAGAAAAAAATTGCGTGAGTCACTTATTATGTCTATTTATTCGTATTGTTTCATAGTATATTATCCATTCTTACATGTTGTAAATAAAAAACGGATACAATACGTTCAGAATACATGCTGTATATTTGTTTATAAATTAAGAAAATTTGATCATGTCTCAGAAAATATAAAAGAATTGGGTTGGCTTAAGTGTGATTGATAACTGGTATAATTTTAACTTGACTCTATTTTCTAGAAAACTAAATATGTGTCAACAACCAGTATATTTGTTTAAAAAACTAATTTATAGGAATCGCTTTTTGCGAGATAAAAATTATTTAACAATGCCACAACGTAGAACTTCTTTTTTTTAAAAAGAGCTTCAGTTATAATTGTGTTAACTTATATAATAACTTACCTCTTGAATTTAAGGTATGCAATACTGGTTATTTAAGGTCTAAGTACAAGAGGTATTTATTAGATGTGCAGTAGATTTTTAGAACTTTTTTAGTGACAGATATATTGTATGTATATATGTACTGCATTGTTATATTGTTATGGTTGGTTAAAACTGTTTTATCCTCAGTGTTATCTCTTAAAAGCATTCTATTGGACTTTCTCTGTTAACATTTAAAGATGGTGAACTTAATATCCGGAGAATTGGTTGAGTGGAAGAATGGCCAGGAGGCTAAACTTCGCCAGTTGCGCTATTCTTGTGCATATATGATGTGAGTGTACATTTTCATATGTTTTTGCATTGTATGTGCAAAGAAATACTTGCATAAAGGCGTTATTTATTTATTTTCAAAAATCTAAAATTACATGCATTCGACAATAACCATAGAATAAACTGGAATCCTTCCCCAATTTTAGCAAAGGAACCAATTTCAAAATTACGTAAATTAAAGGAAAGTGCATTTATAATTTTAAATGAAGATAAATGCTTAGCTACGGTTGATTTTAATAATATATGGATTCCTTTGTTAAAAAGAGAGGTAGAACAGGGCATTCTCAAAATTAATTATTAATTTAAAATATATGATATTCATATATTTTCTATCATTAAATTACATTAAGGTTACATTACTTTAATTTGAAAAGAAGTAGATGCCCTTTGAACTTTTTGTTATCTTTAAAAATAGTTTTTCAAAACTATTAATCGTGAAATTATATAAAAAAAGTATTTAAAGGGAGGAGTTGTAAAGGAAGTATTAACGAGAAATTTAAAAGATAGGTATATTTGGTTCATACCTTTAATTTAATTTAATTGTATTTAAAACTTATTGAACTTAAATTAAATTAAGTATAACGAAAGGTATCATTAAAGATTTACGTTCATATTTCTTTTAAATATGTGAATAAGTCTATTTTCTTCATCTTTTCAATTTTTGAGCGTGTGAGATAGTATTTTCTAGATTGATTTTTGCTATAAGTGACGTAATACCCAATAAAATAAGTAGCTCATAACAGATCTAAGTAATAAAATACAGTAAAAACTATTTTTGCGTGATTACTTAATTAAAAATTAAGACTTTATTTCATTCATGGCGCCCTATTTAAAATTAAAAAAAAATTATGATAATAATACAAAAAAGTAGCAAATGGGGTATCATTGTTTTGTGAGTATGATTTTCTATTGAAATACGTACTACCATACCAAGTGTCCCATATAAAATAAGAAAGTTAGTGTCACACAAAAAATAACTGAATGTTATTATTAAAGATTACTTACCTTTCCAAAATTTGGGAACAGCCGCCTTATGCATAGCATCGTTCGTCCGCCACTTATATAAATGTAGTCTTTATTAAAATGTTTTTCACAAATACGTCTATTTTTTAGTAAAACCTCATCCATAACATATATTTCCTGGTTTCCACTATTATTTATCCACTCAGCGAGTATTTCTGGCTTTTTTAAAGGGAACTTAAAAAAACTTATAATATTGTTTGTCCTTTTCTTCACGTTACTGCATCCACGATAAACGCAAATATTCATTTTAAGTGACGACCTATTAACAAGTTTTATTTAAAAACAAGCAAAATAAATCTGCTCAATAAAAAGTATTAAAAAATAATAAAGGAAATTTAAATTTAATAATCTATAATAGGTGTGTGCGAAAACTCCTAAGCCTGTTCGTCCGCTCTCCAGACAATGAAATGATACACGAGATTTTTAAACGAGACCGGGGCGCGCTTCTTGTTGCGCCATCTATCCGTCAGCCGCTTTTAGTGGCACGATTTTGCCCGTAAGGTTGCGCATCTTCCCATAATCTCAATCAACGGTTATACTCAAAAACGTCTACTAATGCACAAAAATCATGAAAAATCTCGAAAGTTGGCAGCTCTGGGACCTTGATGGACAAAATTGCTTTTTAACCCAGAGAGTTTTTGAGGTACAGAAATGTTTTACTGGACCAAAAACACCCTCTCTTAAGCAAAAACCCTTTAAAGAGAATTCCAATCATTTCTTAAAATATTTCCGAGGATCATGAATATTTGCCTTATAAATTGTCAAAGAAATAGGCCCCAACCAAAACTGCTCTAACTGCCGAAATTTTTAGTCTATAACAACGTTTTTACACTCAAATCCATCCCCAGGAACCATATTTTATTACTGCGAAAAAACTATAGAATTATTCCAAATGGTTCTTAAGTTATACTCAAAAATGTCCACTGATGCATAAAAATCTTCATGTTGCAATATGAAGTTCAAATATCAAAATTATGGAATAAAAACTATAACAAAATGAATTAGAGGAACATTAAAATAATAAGAAGAAATACCTGTGACTTAGAACAGACCTACAAGGAAGATAGTATACTTTGAGAAATATTCTTGGTGAGAAAAGGATCCAAAGTTGTTACAAGATGAACAATGAAATCAACGCTTTAGAAAAAGAAAATGCTCTACTATAATTTCTATCTAGCACTCTATCTACACCAAGCTGTACCTTCATATCACGCAACAAAAGGATACTGGTCATCTTCATGTTAGTTTCGCATGGTGAACCGCAGCTGGGACAATTGGTGGGGAACTGCAGCACCTCGCCCTGGATCTCCTCCAAGGAGTATTCGCCCTCTTTAATGGGGTGCAAAATCGATTTTTCCCCGGTGACCTCTTCTTGGGTAAAAATACCCAGTTCGTGGTCCTGTTCTTTATTTCTGCGATAATATTCGTAGGTGCAATTGGGGTCTGTTTTTGGGGCGATCGGGTTCTCTATGAAACTATTACCCGATATGTCATCGAGAATCTAAGACAGGAGTTTTATTACTATTTAAAATTCAATTTTTTTTAGAATAGCACAGTAAAATAAAAACCTACCAAAGTAAATGGCCTCTCAAAGTCTTTTAACTCCTCGAGGGTCTTAATAAAACCATCAATTTTTTCGGCAACCTCCGGATGTTCCTCCCTCCTTTGAGGTTGATCTTGTTGCAACCCCCTAATGATTCTATCAATGACACCCTCCACAGTAGTGATTTCTAAAATTGGAAAACATGAACTCCATCACTATATTGGCAAATGACTAAACCTCACTTGCCTCCCTTTTGACTCTTAGAAGGAATTTCAAACTGCAACTCGGGTATTTCCACACGAGTATGATCACTTTTGACTAATTGTCTTTTCAGGTCGGCCTTATCGTTAACCTTCAGGGTGATCTTTACCGCTTTCTCAGGTATGACGCTGCCTGAAGTGATCTCGTTGTTTTCGAAACCGCACTGGTCACAACTGAACGACATCAGCACCACCTCTTTGAAAAAGGGGATTTTTGTCAAGAGGAGTCTGGTTTGGCCCTTGAAAATCATATAAGGTTAAAGGAATGTCGAGCATAGTGTTTTACAGAAGATTTTAATAAGTATGAACAGAATGTTTTATGTCTTGGCACTATTATTGATTTGTATAACACTCTTCTTGAACTGAACTTGAAGTTCCAAAAACTGCCCATAATTTAAATAATCCTCGACTTACACATTTGAAAATTTGTATACAGATCCTCCATTTAAATTAATTGAACACCTATTTCAGGATTTTTTAAAAAAACTTCAAAATTTTGAAAAAAAAAATATTTTACTCCAGAATGATTTTATTTCATGAAAATTTCAAAAACTGTCTATAACTCAAAAACTACTCGACTTACACATTTGAAAATTCGTATACAGATCCTCCATTTAAATTGATATGACACCTACTTCACCATTTTACAACTCTTAATCAATTTTATTAGTTGTATGTATTGAAATTGCACTTAGAAGAGTTTGTAGGCAGTTATAATTATAATAATAAGACTTTATTTGCCTAAATGTCTAGGTAATAAGTTATACACATAATAACGCCTCCAGAATCACTCCTAAAAGACTCCTGAGACCCCTGACACCTATCACAGAAACGCATATACCTAAGCAGTGTAAAAGTTATATAAAATAATAAATAAATTAGGGCTAAGGGAATAAAAAAATGTCTCAATTATATGGACAAACATCCACGATAAGCCTTTTTTATATTATTTATAAACGTTGGTAGTGGGAGACTCTGTAAAACGGGTGACAAGGAGTAGTATAGCATTTTTGAAGTTAATCGAAAACTGCTTTGAGTTAGGGTTAGTCGATGTGATGGAACAACAAGAAATTTCTTTGTCTACATAGGTAAATATACAAGGCCAGCATTATTGCAGTTTGTCATATCAGTTTCAATTTCCCCAAAAACCCAGAGCACAATAGGACAGCCTTGAATGAAAAAGACCAAGCATACAGTCCAGTTGACCCCATTTGGGTGTATGCAAGATGATTTTAACAAATAAATAAAAACTTACGTTGCCCCCACAGTTAACGCACATCGACTCTACTACGGTGGCCTCCGGATCCGCATCGTCGGCATTTAAGTCTCGAAAAAGGGGCACGTTATCACTCATTTTTTGATAAATTACAATATAAGAAATCGATCAAAACAAATACATAACCTCATACTGAATGACATTGACGTAAGTGACAGATAAAATGGCACCCGTCATAATTTTCTTCCCCCCTCTCTGGCCCCACATGTCAAATCCTGGGCGGTTTTATTGATCTGTCCCGTGATTGGTTGGGGTTGACGGTTACCAATACGCATCGACCAATAAAACGATTTTATTTTAAAGTAGTGCAAAAGATGGCTGCGTTACCGTCTCCGACTCAGGTCAGTGGAAAATATTTAAAAAATTAGTGATTTTTATACGATAAATTTACGATTATTCCCAAATAATTAGGGATTTATACTGTTTTTATTAAAAATACAAAAAAACCCCGTGTTATTTGCGATTAATAAGCCAGTAAGAGGCGATAACATTTCGGACTCTAGGGTGGGCGGTCAATATTTTTCAACAGGGGCCTTGTCACACTGTTATTTATTATTATAAACAATTTTGTTTATCAGCGGTTTACAGGCATAGTGTTATTTATATTTGACTTGACTTATTACCGCTGGAGTTGCTAATAAGGTCAGGGTTTATATAACAAACCACCTGTAAAAATTATTGAATCTTTTTACATGCAACAGCAGGATCACTCTCTGGAATAAGTGATAAAATTTCATGTAGTGACACTATTTTATCAAATAAGGAGATAATAATAAACGTTTTCAGGGTTATTAGAGTCTGCTAACCATCATATACCTATGATATTTCCTTTAAAATAATTTATTTAATTATAGGAATGCCTCATATAGGCAATAATAAGATTGTTTTCTCTTCCCGACATCCCATTGTATTACTAATCCAGGGTATATATTTTAAACTACATTTTATGAATTTAAAAGTAAAACCTTAAATGTGTAAAGAACATTAATTTAATGCCCATCAATGCTTTTAAATATCTAACTATTTTTACCGGGGTTTTCAGGTTGCAGGTAGCCACAGTCACATATATGAAGCCTATTATAATCTGGTAAGAGCAATTCTAAATAATGAAATATCCATTTATATACATTTGTTCAGTTTGTACCTTTTTTAATAAAGTAAATTGAATTTGAAATTAATCTCATGAAATATTCCCAGGTGGACCCAAACGGGTTCGGTACAGTGGGAGGTATGGAGGCGGCCAGGTTCCTAAAAAGGTCCGGCCTAAGTGACATAGTCCTGTCCAGAATCTGGGATTTGTCAGATCCGGGTGGAAGGGGCAGTTTGGACAAGGCGGGGATGTTTGTTGCTCTAAAGTTAGTCGCTTTGGTACAGAACGGGAAGGATTTGAGTATTAAGCATGTGAACGATGATGTTCCACCACCAAAAATGGTAAATATTATGGAATTTAGGCATGTTTCGGATGTTAAGTAATATGTGTTATATTTTATAAGGGGGTAATTTTAAACAGGTAAACAGTTACAGACATCATGATAAATGACCATAAAACTTGACTTTATTATAACTATCATTTGCATAGCAGTAATAATAATAATAATAATAATAAAACAATTAAGTTTATGAATCCATTTAAAAAAATAATATAAAATTGTTATTCTTGCTGAGAATTTTGCAAACAACTTTTTTACAAAACTCATAAACTTTGATATTGATAATACTAAACCATTCTGTAAATTTGAGAATTTAGGGTATTCATATGAATGTTATATTTGCCTGTTAATGATTATGTAATAATTATTTTAGTGGGTTTAAATGGCCTGTTAGAATATCTGACATCTGAGCTTTCTTATGCAATAAATGTTTAGGTATCAATTTGGTTATGTTTAGGTTTGGTAATGTTTAGGTATCAATCTGTGTACGAATTTTCAAATGTGTAACTTTCTTAGTTTTTGAGTTATGGGCATATTGAGAAGATTTTTGAGGAAAAAAAATATTTTTTTCAAAAAACCCTGAAATAGGTGTCTAATCAATTTAAATGGAGAATCTGTGTACGAATTTTCAAATGTGTAACTTTCTTAGTTTTTGAGTTATGGGCATATTGAGAAGATTTTTGAGGAAAAAAAATATTTTTTTCAAAAAAAAAATGTTTTTTCAATTTCTTGTATTTTTTTCAAAAAACCCTGAAATAGGTGTCTAATCAATTTAAATGGAGAATCTGTGTACGAATTTTCAAATGTGTAACTTTCTTAGTTTTTGAGTTATGGGCATATTGAGAAGATTTTTGAGGAAAAAAAATATTTTTTTCAATAAAAAATTGTTTTTTCAATTTCTTGTGCTTTTTTCAAAAAACCCTGAAATAGGTGTCTAATCAATTTAAATGGAGAATCTCTGTACGAATTTTCAAATGTGTAACTTTCTTAGTTTTTGAGTTATGGGCATATTGAGAAGATTTTTGAGGAAAAAAAATATTTTTTTCAATAAAAAATTGTTTTTTCAATTTCTTATGCTTTTTTCAAAAAACCCTGAAATAGGTGTCTAATCAATTTAAATGGAGAATCTGTGTACGAATTTTCAAATGTGTAACTTTCTTAGTTTTTGAGTTATGGGCATATTGAGAAGATTTTTGAGGAAAAAAAATATTTTTTTCAATAAAAAATTGTTTTTTCAATTTCTTGTGCTTTTTTCAAAAAACCCTGAAATAGGTGTCTAATCAATTTAAATGGAGAATCTGTGTACGAATTTTCAAATGTGTAACTGTCTTGGTTTTTGAGTTATGGGCATATTGAGAGGATTTTTGAAGAAAAAAAATATTTTTTTCAATAAAAAATTGTTTTTTCAATTTCTTGTGCTTTTTTCAAAAAACCCTGAAGTAGGTGTCTAATCAATTTAAATGGAGAATCTGTGTACGAATTTTCAAATGTGTAACTGTCTTAGTTTTTGAGTTATGGGCATATTGAGAAGATTTTTGAGGAAAAAAAATATTTTTTTCAATAAAAAATTGTTTTTTCAATTTCTTGTGCTTTTTTCAAAAAACCCTGAAATAGGTGTCTAATCAATTTAAATGGAGAATCAGTGTACGAATTTTCAAATGTGTAACTGTCTTAGTTTTTGAGTTATGGGCATATTGAGAAGATTTTTGAGGAAAAAAAATATTTTTTTCAATAAAAAATTGTTTTTTCAATTTCTTGTGCTTTTTTCAAAAAACCCTGAAATAGGTGTCTAATCAATTTAAATGGAGAATCTGTGTACGAATTTTCAAATGTGTAACTGTCTTGGTTTTTGAGTTATGGGCATATTGAGAGGATTTTTGAAGAAAAAAAATATTTTTTTCAATAAAAAATTGTTTTTTCAATTTCTTGTGCTTTTTTCAAAAAACCCTGAAGTAGGTGTCTAATCAATTTAAATGGAGAATCTGTGTACGAATTTTCAAATGTGTAACTGTCTTAGTTTTTGAGTTATGGGCATATTGAGAAGATTTTTGAGGAAAAAAAATATTTTTTTCAATAAAAAATTGTTTTTTCAATTTCTTGTGCTTTTTTCAAAAAACCCTGAAATAGGTGTCTAATCAATTTAAATGGAGAATCAGTGTACGAATTTTCAAATGTGTAACTGTCTTAGTTTTTGAGTTATGGGCATATTGAGAAGATTTTTGAGGAAAAAAAATATTTTTTTCAATAAAAAATTGTTTTTTCAATTTCTTGTGCTTTTTTCAAAAAACCCTGAAATAGGTGTCTAATCAATTTAAATGGAGAATCTCTGTACGAATTTTCAAATGTGTAACTTTCTTAGTTTTTGAGTTATGGGCATATTAAGAAGATTTTTGAGGAAAAAAAATATTTTTTTCAATAAAAAATTGTTTTTTCAATTTCTTGTGCTTTTTTCAAAAAACCCTGAAATAGGTGTCTAATCAATTTAAATGGAGAATCTCTGTACGAATTTTCAAATGTGTAACTTTCTTAGTTTTTGAGTTATGGGCATATTGAGAAGATTTTTGAGGAAAAAAAATATTTTTTTCAATAAAAAATTGTTTTTTCAATTTCTTGTGCTTTTTTCAAAAAACCCTGAAATAGGTGTCTAATCAATTTAAATGGAGAATCTGTGTACGAATTTTCAAATGTGTAACTGTCTTGGTTTTTGAGTTATGGGCATATTGAGAGGATTTTTGAAGAAAAAAAATATTTTTTTCAATAAAAAATTGTTTTTTCAATTTCTTGTGCTTTTTTCAAAAAACCCTGAAATAGGTGTCTAATCAATTTAAATGGAGAATCAGTGTACGAATTTTCAAATGTGTAACTGTCTTGGTTTTTGAGTTATGGGCATATTGAGAGGATTTTTGAAGAAAAAAAATATTTTTTTCAATAAAAAATTGTTTTTTCAATTTCTTGTGCTTTTTTCAAAAAACCCTGAAGTAGGTGTCTAATCAATTTAAATGGAGAATCTGTGTACGAATTTTCAAATGTGTAACTGTCTTAGTTTTTGAGTTATGGGCATATTGAGAAGATTTTTGAGGAAAAAAAATATTTTTTTCAATAAAAAATTGTTTTTTCAATTTCTTGTGCTTTTTTCAAAAAACCCTGAAATAGGTGTCTAATCAATTTAAATGGAGAATCTCTGTACGAATTTTCAAATGTGTAACTTTCTTAGTTTTTGAGTTATGGGCATATTGAGAAGATTTTTGAGGAAAAAAAATATTTTTTTCAATAAAAAATTGTTTTTTCAATTTCTTGTGCTTTTTTCAAAAAACCCTGAAATAGGTGTCTAATCAATTTAAATGGAGAATCTGTGTACGAATTTTCAAATGTGTAACTGTCTTGGTTTTTGAGTTATGGGCATATTGAGAGGATTTTTGAAGAAAAAAAATATTTTTTTCAATAAAAAATTGTTTTTTCAATTTCTTGTGCTTTTTTCAAAAAACCCTGAAATAGGTGTCTAATCAATTTAAATGGAGAATCAGTGTACGAATTTTCAAATGTGTAACTGTCTTGGTTTTTGAGTTATGGGCATATTGAGAGGATTTTTGAAGAAAAAAAATATTTTTTTCAATAAAAAATTGTTTTTTCAATTTCTTGTGCTTTTTTCAAAAAACCCTGAAGTAGGTGTCTAATCAATTTAAATGGAGAATCTGTGTACGAATTTTCAAATGTGTAACTGTCTTAGTTTTTGAGTTATGGGCATATTGAGAAGATTTTTGAGGAAAAAAAATATTTTTTTCAATAAAAAATTGTTTTTTCAATTTCTTGTGCTTTTTTCAAAAAACCCTGAAATAGGTGTCTAATCAATTTAAATGGAGAATCTCTGTACGAATTTTCAAATGTGTAACTTTCTTAGTTTTTGAGTTATGGGCATATTGAGAAGATTTTTGAGGAAAAAAAATATTTTTTTCAATAAAAAATTGTTTTTTCAATTTCTTGTGCTTTTTTCAAAAAACCCTGAAATAGGTGTCTAATCAATTTAAATGGAGAATCTCTGTACGAATTTTCAAATGTGTAACTTTCTTAGTTTTTGAGTTATGGGCATATTGAGAAGATTTTTGAGGAAAAAAAATATTTTTTTCAATAAAAAATTGTTTTTTCAATTTCTTGTGCTTTTTTCAAAAAACCCTGAAATAGGTGTCTAATCAATTTAAATGGAGAATCTGTGTACGAATTTTCAAATGTGTAACTGTCTTGGTTTTTGAGTTATGGGCATATTGAGAGGATTTTTGAAGAAAAAAAATATTTTTTTCAATAAAAAATTGTTTTTTCAATTTCTTGTGCTTTTTTCAAAAAACCCTGAAATAGGTGTCTAATCAATTTAAATGGAGAATCAGTGTACGAATTTTCAAATGTGTAACTGTCTTGGTTTTTGAGTTATGGGCATATTGAGAGGATTTTTGAAGAAAAAAAATATTTTTTTCAATAAAAAATTGTTTTTTCAATTTCTTGTGCTTTTTTCAAAAAACCCTGAAGTAGGTGTCTAATCAATTTAAATGGAGAATCTGTGTACGAATTTTCAAATGTGTAACTGTCTTAGTTTTTGAGTTATGGGCATATTGAGAAGATTTTTGAGGAAAAAAAATATTTTTTTCAATAAAAAATTGTTTTTTCAATTTCTTGTGCTTTTTTCAAAAAACCCTGAAATAGGTGTCTAATCAATTTAAATGGAGAATCTGTGTACGAATTTTCAAATGTGTAACTGTCTTGGTTTTTGAGTTATGGGCATATTGAGAGGATTTTTGAAGAAAAAAAATATTTTTTTCAATAAAAAATTGTTTTTTCAATTTCTTGTGCTTTTTTCAAAAAACCCTGAAATAGGTGTCTAATCAATTTAAATGGAGAATCAGTGTACGAATTTTCAAATGTGTAACTGTCTTGGTTTTTGAGTTATGGGCATATTGAGAGGATTTTTGAAGAAAAAAAATATTTTTTTCAATAAAAAATTGTTTTTTCAATTTCTTGTGCTTTTTTCAAAAAACCCTGAAGTAGGTGTCTAATCAATTTAAATGGAGAATCTGTGTACGAATTTTCAAATGTGTAACTGTCTTAGTTTTTGAGTTATGGGCATATTGAGAAGATTTTTGAGGAAAAAAAATATTTTTTTCAATAAAAAATTGTTTTTTCAATTTCTTGTGCTTTTTTCAAAAAACCCTGAAATAGGTGTCTAATCAATTTAAATGGAGAATCTCTGTACGAATTTTCAAATGTGTAACTTTCTTAGTTTTTGAGTTATGGGCATATTGAGAAGATTTTTGAGGAAAAAAAATATTTTTTTCAATAAAAAATTGTTTTTTCAATTTCTTGTGCTTTTTTCAAAAAACCCTGAAATAGGTGTCTAATCAATTTAAATGGAGAATCTGTGTACGAATTTTCAAATGTGTAACTGTCTTGGTTTTTGAGTTATGGGCATATTGAGAGGATTTTTGAAGAAAAAAAATATTTTTTTCAATAAAAAATTGTTTTTTCAATTTCTTGTGCTTTTTTCAAAAAACCCTGAAATAGGTGTCTAATCAATTTAAATGGAGAATCAGTGTACGAATTTTCAAATGTGTAACTGTCTTGGTTTTTGAGTTATGGGCATATTGAGAGGATTTTTGAAGAAAAAAAATATTTTTTTCAATAAAAAATTGTTTTTTCAATTTCTTGTGCTTTTTTCAAAAAACCCTGAAGTAGGTGTCTAATCAATTTAAATGGAGAATCTGTGTACGAATTTTCAAATGTGTAACTGTCTTAGTTTTTGAGTTATGGGCATATTGAGAAGATTTTTGAGGAAAAAAAATATTTTTTTCAATAAAAAATTGTTTTTTCAATTTCTTGTGCTTTTTTCAAAAAACCCTGAAATAGGTGTCTAATCAATTTAAATGGAGAATCTCTGTACGAATTTTCAAATGTGTAACTTTCTTAGTTTTTGAGTTATGGGCATATTGAGAAGATTTTTGAGGAAAAAAAATATTTTTTTCAATAAAAAATTGTTTTTTCAATTTCTTGTGCTTTTTTCAAAAAACCCTGAAATAGGTGTCTAATCAATTTAAATGGAGAATCTCTGTACGAATTTTCAAATGTGTAACTTTCTTAGTTTTTGAGTTATGGGCATATTGAGAAGATTTTTGAGGAAAAAAAATATTTTTTTCAATAAAAAATTGTTTTTTCAATTTCTTGTGCTTTTTTCAAAAAACCCTGAAATAGGTGTCTAATCAATTTAAATGGAGAATCTGTGTACGAATTTTCAAATGTGTAACTGTCTTGGTTTTTGAGTTATGGGCATATTGAGAGGATTTTTGAAGAAAAAAAATATTTTTTTCAATAAAAAATTGTTTTTTCAATTTCTTGTGCTTTTTTCAAAAAACCCTGAAATAGGTGTCTAATCAATTTAAATGGAGAATCAGTGTACGAATTTTCAAATGTGTAACTGTCTTGGTTTTTGAGTTATGGGCATATTGAGAGGATTTTTGAAGAAAAAAAATATTTTTTTCAATAAAAAATTGTTTTTTCAATTTCTTGTGCTTTTTTCAAAAAACCCTGAAGTAGGTGTCTAATCAATTTAAATGGAGAATCTGTGTACGAATTTTCAAATGTGTAACTGTCTTAGTTTTTGAGTTATGGGCATATTGAGAAGATTTTTGAGGAAAAAAAATATTTTTTTCAATAAAAAATTGTTTTTTCAATTTCTTGTGCTTTTTTCAAAAAACCCTGAAATAGGTGTCTAATCAATTTAAATGGAGAATCAGTGTACGAATTTTCAAATGTGTAACTGTCTTAGTTTTTGAGTTATGGGCATATTGAGAAGATTTTTGAGGAAAAAAAATATTTTTTTCAATAAAAAATTGTTTTTTCAATTTCTTGTGCTTTTTTCAAAAAACCCTGAAATAGGTGTCTAATCAATTTAAATGGAGAATCTGTATACGAATTTTCAAATGTGTAAGTTGAGTAATTTTTGAGTTCTGTTCATTCAAGCATTAACATTTTTAACTTATGAAGTCTGCACAAACTTGCATTTGGTTCAAAATCTGTTGCATCACTTCTTAAAATTGAACAGTTTTATTGTATGCGAGCTTATAATAATTTGTAATATTGTTTCTAGTGATAACTTTAGTTACTCTGAAAATTCTGCCTGTTTCACATACATATATGATTTCGTTTTTTTCTATAAACTAAAGAGAAAATATAAACAATAAAAATTGCTTGGACCGAATTATTATGCTTCTTTCCACAGTTTTTTCTAAATAAGTACTTTCTTCTTCTTTAGGGCGACATACCTTTACCCAAAACAAAACCGCCCTTGCCCACTACCACCCCCTTGATCACCTCTTTACCACCCTCAGCAGTAGATTGGACCATAAAACCAACCGAGAGGGAAAAGTATGACAAACTATTCGACTCCTTACAGCCCACAAACGGAGTTATTCCGGGAAACAAGGTACGACCCAAATAAACCCCCAAGAACCCCACTATAAAATTCCCTATAAATAAACAGGTCAAAAACGTCCTGATGGAGTCAAAACTGCCCTTTGACACATTGGGCAAGATATGGGAGTTAGCGGACCAAGACAAGGATGGTATGTTAAACAGGCATGAGTTTGTTGTGGTGAGTCTCAACCGGGAAACTTGAAACTTTTAAGTTTTAATGCAAATCCTTTATAGGCGATGCATTTAGTATATAAAGCTTTGGAAAAATACGCGATCCCGAACACTTTACCCCCAGAACTGGCCCCACCGTTAAAAAGGAAAGACTCCAGTCCGCCATCGGTGCAACCGAATTTAATTAGTAGTCGACCCTTGGATATTGTTAAACCGGAAGTCCCTCCGCCACCCATTATACCAGCGGTAATATATATGAAGTTGTATAAATGTAAAAGTGTACGAAAAGAGCACTTTTTTCAGGTGAAACCGGTTCAGTCTGTCCAACCGACTATTCCCTGGGTGGTTAGTGCCGATGAAAAAGCCAAATCTGACATGTTGTTCGTTAAAAGTGACGTGGATAAGGACGGGTTCGTTTCCGGGGGGGAGATTAAGGACGTTTTTTTGCGTAGTGGGGTGCCCCAGCACGTTTTGGCTCATATTTGGTGAGTTTTCGGTTAATTTCTTACAATTATTGAGTCACATTTGTTTCTTATTTCATATGCTAGGAAATTAAGGCACTTTAGTGGAAGATAATTGAAAAAGTATTCAAGGCATTCTTATGAGGTTTGCACTCAAATTTAAAGATATTCTTAGCGAACATTTTCATATATGAAGAATTCTTGTAGCTCAACAACTTTCTGAGTTACACTCACATTTAAGAGGGGTGGACCTAAGGCAGGTCAGAATTGGTATAAGAGGGACCTGATATAGTGTTTTTGAGTCGTATTTAAAACTCCCTTGACGAATTTTAATAATTAATTTATTAGAGTGTTTGGGATGTTTCTTAGAATGGTTTTGATGTATAACACATGATTTTAAGTGAAAAATGAATAAGTTACAGCCAATTTGGTCTAATATAATTTTTTTTACAAAATTTGCACTTTTATGCAAAATAATTTAAAAATAATCCAAGGCATTCTTATGAGGTTTGCACTCAAATTTAGATCTATTCTTAATGAACAATTTCATATATGAAGAATTCTTGTAGCTCAACAACTTCCTGAGTTACACTCACATTTAAGAGAGATGGACCTAAGGCAGGTCAAAATTGGTATATGAGGGTCCTCAAATAGTATTTCTGAGTGGTATTCAAAACTCATTTGACGAATTTTAGTAATTTATTTATTAAAGTGTTTGGGATGTTTCAAGAATGGATTTGAAGTATAGCACATAATTTTAAGTGAAAAAATGAATAAGTTACAGCCAATTTGGTCATGGCATGTCTAATATCATTTTTTTTTTACAAAATTTGCACTTTTATGCAAAATAATTTAAAAACTATTCAAGGCATTCTTATGAGGTTTGCACTCAAATTTAGACCAATTCTTAACGAACAATTTCATATATGAAGAATTCTTGTTGCTCAACAACTTCCTGAGTTACACTCACATTTAAGGGGGATGGACCTAATGCAGGTCAAAATTGTTATATGAGGGACCTCATATAGTATTTTTGAGTTGTATTCAAAACTCCTTTGACGAATTTTAATAATTAATTTATTAGAGTGTTTGGGATGTTTCTTAGAATGGTTTTGATGTATAACACATGATTTTAAGTGAAAAATGAATAAGTTACAGCCAATTTGGTCTAATATAATTTTTTTTACAAAATTTGCACTTTTATGCAAAATAATTTAAAAATAATCCAAGGCATTCTTATGAGGTTTGCACTCAAATTTAGATCTATTCTTAATGAACAATTTCATATATCAAGAATTCTTGTAGCTCAACAACTTCCTGAGTTACACTCAGATTTAAGAGAGATGGACCTAAGGCAGGTCAAAATTGGTATATGAGGGTCCTCAAATAGTATTTCTGAGTGGTATTCAAAACTCATTTGACGAATTTTAGTAATTTATTTATTAAAGTGTTTGGGATGTTTCAAGAATGGATTTGAAGCATAGCACATAATTTTAAGTGAAAAAATGAATAAGTTACAGCCAATTTGGTCATGGCATGTCTAATATCATTTTTTTTTTACAAAATTTGCACTTTTATGCAAAATAATTTAAAAACTATCCAAGGCATTCTTATGAGGTTTGCACTCAAATTTAGACCAATTCTTAACGAACAATTTCATATATGAAGAATTCTTGTTGCTCAACAACTTCCTGAGTTACACTCACATTTAAGGGGGATGGACCTAATGCAGGTCAAAATTGTTATATGAGGGACCTCATATAGTATTTTTGAGTTGTATTCAAAACTCCTTTGACGAATTTTAATAATTAATTTATTAGAGTGTTTGGGATGTTTCTTAGAATGGTTTTGATGTATAACACATGATTTTAAGTGAAAAATGAATAAGTTACAGCCAATTTGGTCTAATATAATTTTTTTTACAAAATTTGCACTTTTATGCAAAATAATTTAAAAACCATCCAAGGCATTCTTATGAGGTTTGCACTAAAATTTAGATCTATTCTTAATGAACAATTTCATATATGAAGAATTCTCGTAGCTCAACAACTTTCTGAGTTACACTCACATTTAAGAGGGGTGGACCTAAAGCAGGTCAAAATTGGTATATGAGGGACCTCATATAGTATTTTTGAGTCGTATTCAAAACTCCCTTGACGAATTTTAATAATTAATTTATTAGAGTGTTTGGGATGTATCAAGAATGGATTTGATGTATAACACATGATTTTTAGTGAAAAAATGAATAAGTTACAGCCAATTTGGTCTAATATAATTTTTTTTACAAAATTTCCACTTTAATGCAAAATAATTTAAAAACTATCCCAGGCATTCTTATGGAGTTTCCACTCAGAACTAGAAAATTTCATGTATGAAGTATTCTTGTAGCTCAACAATTTTCTGAGTTGGACTCAAATGGACCTAAGGCAGGTGAAAATTGGCATATAACAGACGATACATAACACTATTAAATATTATTCAAAAACCCCTTGATGAATTGTCATAATTCTTTTAGTATAGGATGTGGGATTTCTTAAGGACGGATTTGATGCATTAACCATTCCTTTAGGTGGAATTAATGAATAAGCTACAGCCATTTTAATATTGTCATGTTTTGTATCAATTTCTTTTTCACTTTGATGCAAGATAATTTAAAAACTATTCAAGCCATCCTTATAATGTTTTCACTTAAATATTGATTCCTGGCATAACTCTCTTTAGCATTTTTGATGATTTATGCACAACTTGAGTTTCTTTGATTGCCACAGAGTCATGGTTTTGGAATCATTTTGACGTCCAGGAATTTGAAGTAACTCTTCACGTTTTCCAGGAATATTTGCAGTAATTCCAGGTACCTGTTGTCGTTTTTTTTAAAAATTGATTTCACTGATTTTAAATAACTGTGAATTTGTCTAGAAATAAAATTAATAAGTGACTTTAAATTCCTGGAAGACAAACAAAAATGACATCAAGTGCCTTGCGGTAACTCAAGGATCTCTTATGTTATAATATCATTTAATACTGACATCTGCGATTAAAAATATATGCTTATTCCAACGTTGCCAGTATGTAAATTTTAATATTACTATCTGAAACAGGGTGGCTCATGAATGCTCGTTTTTTTTAGATGGGACAATTTTTTTTTAAATGATGTCAGATTCAAATTCCGCGCTTTTTTATTTTGCTTGAGTCGGTATAACAGGGATCTCGCATGCCAATGCCTCAAAGACCGAAAGCTCAGAAAATGGTGGAAAACCATTAAAAAAAAATCCAGGCAAATGCCTGGAAATAATAAAAAAATTACGTGAAACTCTCGGAACACTAAAGAACTCTAAATTAACTCAAATGCCTAACAAATTCAAATATCCCGCCCTTTGATTTTATGAAAGTCGATATTACAGGGATCTCTTACGGCAAATTGGATTTCAACAACGTTCTGAGTTAACAACGTTCTGAGTTATAAGACATGGACCTAAGGAAGGCCAGAATTGATCATATACAGTAGGTCTAAAAATTTCTATCAGATCTCTGTTAATTTATGTTACACGCTTCTTATTGATCATTTTGTTTCGATTATTGGAAACTACTTAGACTAGGAAACTAAGCTATATCATAAGTTTTCATTTAAATGCAAGATAATTCAAAAACTATAAAGCATTCTGATAAGATTTACACTTTAAGTTAGAGCAAATCTTAATGAACAATTTCATATATGAAGGATTCTTGTAGCTCAATAACTTTCTGAGTTACACTCACGTTTATAAGGGATGGACATAAGGCAGGTTAAAATTGGTATATGAAGGACCTGATATAGTATTTTTGAGTCGTATACAAAACTCCCTTGACGAATTTTAATAATTCACTTATTAGAGTGTTTGGGATGTTTTAAGAATGGATTCGATGTATAACACATGATATTAAGTGGAAAATTGAATAAGTTACAGCCAATTTGGTCTAATATATTTTTTTTTACAAAATGTTCACTTTAATGCAAAATAATTTAAAAACTATCCAAGGCATTCTTATAAGATTTTCACTAAAAGTTAGAGCAATTCTTTATAAACAATTTCATGTATAAAGAATTCTTGTAGCTCAATTACTTTCTGAGTTACACTCACATTTATGAGAGATGGACCTAAGGCAGGTCAGAATTGGTATATGAGGGATCATATATATTATTTTTTGAGTCGTATTCAAAACTCCTTTGACGACTTTTAATAATTCATTTATTAGAGTGTTTGGAATGTTTCAAGAGTGGATTCGATGTATAACACATGATTTTTAGTGAAAAAATTAATAAGTTACAGCCAATTTGGTCATGCTATGTCTAATATCATTTTTTTTACAAAATTTCCACTTTCATGCAAGATAATTGAAAAACTATCCCAGGCATTCTTATGAGGTTTGCACTTAAATCTACAGCTATTCTTAACGAACAATTTCATATATGAAGAATTCTTGTAACTCAACAACTTTCTGAGTTACACTCACATTTATGAGAGAGGGACCTAAGGCAGGTCAAAATTGGTATATGAGGGACCTCATATAGTATTTTTGAGTCGTATTCAAAACTCCCTTGACGAATTTTAATAATTAATTTATTAGAGTGTTTGGGATGTTTCTTAGAATGGTTTTGATGTATAACACATGATTTTAGGTGAAAAATGAATAAGTTACAGCCAATTTGGTCTAATATAATTTTTTTTACAAAATTTTCAATTTGATGCAAAATAATTTAAAAACTATCCAAGGCATTCTTATGAGGTTTGCACTCAAATTTAAAGAAATTCTTAATGAACATTTTCATATATAAAGAATTCTTGTAGCTCAACAACTTTCTGAGTTACACTCACATTTATGAGAGAGGGACCTAAGGCAGGTCAAAATTGATATATGAGGGTCCTCAAATAGTATTTTTGAGTGGTATTCAAAACTCCTTTGACGAATTTTAATAATTTATTTATTAGAGTGTTTGGGATGTTTCAAGATTAGATTCGATGTATAACACATGATTTTTAGTGAAAAAATGAATAAGTTACAGCCAATTTGGTCTAATATAATTTTTTTTTACAAAATTTTCACTTTGATGCAAAATAATTTAAAAACTATCCCAGGCATTCTTATGAGACTTTCACTCAAATTTAGACCAATTCTTAACGAACAATTTCATATATGAAGAATTCTTGTAGCTCAACAACTTTCTGAGTTACACTCACATTTATGAGAGAGGGACCTAAGGCAGGTCAAAATTGGTATATGAGGGTCCTCAAATAGTATTTTTGAGTGGTATTCAAAACTCCTTTGACGAATTTTAATAATTAATTTATTAGAGTGTTTGGGATGTTTCAAGAATGGATTTGATGTATAACACATGATTTTTAGTGAAAAAATGAATAAGTTACAGCCAATTTGGTCTAATATAATTTTTTTTACAAAATTTTCACTTTCATGCAAGATAATTGAAAAACTATCCCAGGCATTCTTATGAGGTTTGCACTCAAATTTACAGCTATTCTTAACGAACAATTTCATATATGAAGAATTCTTGTAACTCAACAACTTTCTGAGTTACACTCACATTTATGAGAGATGGACCTAAGGCAGGTCAGAATTGGTATGTGAGGGACTTCATATAGTATTTTCGAGACGTATTCAAAACTCCCTTGACGAATTTTAATAATTAATTTATTAGAGTGTTTGGGATGTTTCAAGAATGGATTTGATGTAAAGCACATAATTTTAAGTGAAAAATGAATAAGTTACAGCCAATTTGGTCTAATATAATTTTTTTTACAAAATTTGCACTTTTATGCAAAATAATTTAAAAACTATCCAAGGCATTCTTATGAGGTTTGCACTAAAATTTAGATCTATTCTTAACGAACAACTTCATATATGAAGAATTCTTGTAGCTCAACAACTTCTTGAGTTACACTCACATTTAAGAGAGATGGACCTAAGGCAGGTCAGAATTGGTATATGAGGGACCATATATAGTATTTTTGAGTGATATTCAAAACTCCCTTGACGAATTTTATTGATTAATTTATTAGAGTATTTGGGATGTTTCAAGAATGGATTTGATGCTTAGCGCATAATTTTAAGTGAAAAAATGAATAAGTTACAGCCAATTTGGTATAATATAATTTTTTTAACAAAATTTTCACTTTGATGCAAAATAATTTAAAAACTATCCCAGGCATTCTTATGAGACTTTCACTCAAATTTAGACCAATTCTTAACGAACAATTTCATATATGAAGAATTCTTGTAGCTCAACAACTTTCTGAGTTACACTCACATTTATGAGAGAGGGACCTAAGGCAGGTCAAAATTGGTATATGAGGGTCCTCAAATAGTATTTTTGAGTGGTATTCAAAACTCCTTTGACGAATTTTAATAATTTATTTATTAGAGTGTTTGGGATGTTTCAAGATTAGATTCGATGTATAACACATGATTTTTAGTGAAAAAATGAATAAGTTACAGCCAATTTGGTCTAATATAATTTTTTTTTACAAAATTTTCACTTTGATGCAAAATAATTTAAAAACAATCCAAGGCATTCTTATGAGGTTTGCACTCAAATTTAAAGAAATTCTTAATGAACATTTTCATATATAAAGAATTCTTGTAGCTCAACAACTTTCTGAGTTACACTCACATTTATGAGAGAGGGACCTAAGGCAGGTCAGAATTGGTATATGAGGGACCATCTATCGTATTTTTCAGTGGTATTCAAAACTTCCTTGACGAATTTTAATAATTAATTTATTAGAGTGTTTGGGATGTTTCATGAATGGATTTGATGTATAGCACATGATTTTAAATGAAAAAATGAATAAGTTACAGCTAATTTGGTCTAATATAATTTTTTTTTACAAAATTTTCACTTTGATGCAAAATAATTTAAAAACTATCCAAGGCATTCTTATGAAGTTTGCACTCAAATTTAGACCAATTCTTAACGAACAATTTCATATATGAAGAATTCTTGTTGCTCAACAACTTCCTGAGTTACACTCACATTTAAGGGGGATGGACCTAATGCAGGTCAAAATTGTTATATGAGGGACCTCATATAGTATTTTTGAGTTGTATTCAAAACTCCTTTGACGAATTTTAATAATTAATTTATTAGAGTGTTTGGGATGTTTCAAGAATGGATTTGATGTATAACACATGATTTTTAGTGAAAAAATGAATAAGTTACAGCCAATTTGGTCTAATATAATTTTTTTTACAAAATTTGCACTTTTATGCAAAATAATTTAAAAATAATCCAAGGCATTCTTATGAGGTTTGCACTCAAATTTAGATCTATTCTTAATGAACAATTTCATATATGAAGAATTCTTGTAGCTCAACAACTTCCTGAGTTACACTCACATTTAAGAGAGATGGACCTAAGGCAGGTCAAAATTGGTATATGAGGGTCCTCAAATAGTATTTTTGAGACGTATTCAAAACTCATTTGACGAATTTTAATAATTTATTTATTAAAGTGTTTGGGATGTTTCAAGAATGGATTTGAAGTATAGCACATAATTTTAAGTGAAAAAATGAATAAGTTACAGTTAATTTGGTCATGGCATGTCTAATATCATTTTTTTTTACAAAATTTGCACTTTTATGCAAAATAATTTAAAAACTATCCAAGGCATTCTTATGAGGTTTGCACTCAAATTTAGACCAATTCTTAACGAACAATTTCATATATGAAGAATTCTTGTTGCTCAACAACTTCCTGAGTTACACTCACATTTAAGGGGGATGGACCTAATGCAGGTCAAAATTGTTATATGAGGGACCTCATATAGTATTTTTGAGTTGTATTCAAAACTCCTTTGACGAATTTTAATAATTAATTTATTAGAGTGTTTGGGATGTTTCAAGAATGGATTCGATGTATAACACATGATTTTAAATGAAAAAATGAATAAGTTACAGCCAATTTGGTATAATATAATTTTTTTTACAAAATTTTCACTTTGATGCAAAATAATTTAAAAACTATCCCAGGCATTCTTATGAGACTTTCACTCAAATTTAGACCAATTCTTAACGAACAATTTCATATATGAAGAATTCTTGTAGCTCAACAACTTTCTGAGTTACACTCACATTTATGAGAGAGGGACCTAAGGCAGGTCAAAATTGGTATATGAGGGTCCTCAAATAATATTTTTGAGTGGTATTCAAAACTCCTTTGACGAATTTTAATAATTTATTTATTAGAGTGTTTGGGATGTTTCATGAATGGATTTGATGTATAGCACATGATTTTAAATGAAAAAATGAATAAGTTACAGCCAATTTGGTATAATATAATTTTGTTTACAAAATTTTCACTTTGATGCAAAATAATTTAAAAACTATCCCAGGCATTCTTATGAGACTTTCACTCAAATTTAGACCAATTCTTAACGAACAATTTCATATATGAAGAATTCTTGTAGCTCAACAACTTTCTGAGTTACACTCACATTTATGAGAGAGGGACCTAAGGCAGGTCAAAATTGGTATATGAGGGTCCTCAAATAGTATTTTTGAGTGGTATTCAAAACTCCTTTGACGAATTTTAATAATTTATTTATTAGAGTGTTTGGGATGTTTCAAGATTAGATTCGATGTATAACACATGATTTTTAGTGAAAAAATGAATAAGTTACAGCCAATTTGGTCTAATATAATTTTTTTTACAAAATTTGTACTTTTATGCAAAATAATTTAAAAACAATCCAAGGCATTCTTATGAGGTTTGCACTCAAATTTAAAGAAATTCTTAATGAACATTTTCATATATAAAGAATTCTTGTAGCTCAACAACTTCCTGAGTTACACTCATATTTAAGAGAGATGGACCTAAGGCAGGTCAAAATTGGTATATGAGGGACCTCATATAGTATTTTTGAGTTGTATTCAAAACTCCTTTGACGAATTTTAATAATTAATTTATTAGAGTGTTTGGGATGTTTCAAGAATGGATTTGATGCGTGAAACATTATTTTAAGTATAAAAATTAAACAGCTCTAACCATTTTAACTTTATATCAATTTTTTTAGAAAATGTGCACTTTGTTTCAAAATAAATAAAAAACTATTAGAGGTATTCTTATGCAATATCCACTCAAATTTAGAGCAATTCTTAAAGAAGAATTTCATATATTAAGAATTCTTGTAGCTCAACAATTTTCTGAGTTACGCTCACATTTAGCAGGAATGAACCTTATTTTAAACTTTTTCTTAGGGCCTTGTGCGACATAAAACAAACCGGAAAACTAAATAACGAGCAGTTCGCGTTGGCGATGTGGTTCGTAGCACGCTGCCTAAAAGGCGTAGAACCACCTCCAGCACTCACCCCGGAAATGGTACCGCCCACTTTTAGAACCGGTAAAGCTGCCTCAGAAGGATTAGTGGTAAGTTTCCTCACTTATAATAAATATATCTTTCACGGTATTTATTTATTTATTTATTTATTTGGTGGTTAGCTCTCTGTTGGCCATAACTTTAACAAACACATACAAAAAAGTCCCTAAAATAAGCACCACGCCGGTAAGCATAATGGTATGGTTGAAATTCAATTGGAATTTCTTTTCTACGACCAGTCGTATGGTGCCGGCGAGTTCTTTTTGCTGCCAACAGCTGAAAAATTATGCTTTATATTATTTTTTTTTTTTTAATTCTTCTCTCACCTATAAACGTTCGAATCGGATATTTTGGACTTTTTTATGTGTATCCGATCGGTGATGCTGATGTAAATCCGCCCGTGGGACTCCTTAACGATTTTCTCGGCTATCAGGTTCTTATCCCCGATCTGCCACTGTACAGGCACGTCACTGTTAATATTCCTAAAATTTAAATTAAATTGGGATTTTTATTATTTTTTTTCATATTAACCCGGGACATTCCAGGATCACGTCTTTGCCTTTGACCTCGTATTGGGTGCGTCGCTCCACTGGAGGCTCCAACGGGGGCAACTGTTGTCTCAACGAGTAAATCCCTTCGGAATTGTTCACCCTCTCGATCACTTTTCCTTCCGCGTCTCTTACTTCGAATACTTTGTTTTCGGGGCATTTTATCTTAAGTTAAAAAAAGGAGTTTCTGAGGATGAGTTTTGATGGTAAAAACGTAATTTTGGGGCATTTTATTTTGCTATATTTCATACTATATTTTCAGTATTCTTGGGAATATTTCAAGAAATAATTGGAATCTTCTTAAAAGGGTTCTGGGCAAAGGAAGGGCCATTTCTGGCCTATTAATTTTATAGAACTTTTTTGCACCTCGATGGCCCTTTGAGTTAGAGGCAGTTTTATCCATCAAGGTCCTAGAGCCCTCAAATTTGAGCTCTTTGAAATACAAATGGCCATTTTAAAATTTGCATTATTTAACGAAATTTTTTGGTCATAACTTAACATAACGGAATCAAATATTTTTATAATTTTTGGCACTAATATAGAGAAAATTCTGAGTATAGATTTGAGGGTAAAAGCTTGATTTTGGGTCAAGAATTTGGCTAATTATAGCAGTTTCGGTTCGGAGTATTTCTAACAAAAAAAAAAACAGCATTTGTTTCCCAATAGTTAACGGGATCCATTCCAAAACTTGTTTTGTCCCTATTGAGTAAAATTTCATAATTGACAAAAAAACGTTTCAGAAGATCTTTGAATATCAGTGATATCGAATTGCTATCACAGTTAATTTTAGCATTTACTTAAATCCCCTTAGATCCATTTCGATAAAATTTAATAAAATTAACGGAATGCAGTTATGCAATGAAAAAAGAACAGCTATTAAAGCTTTTTCAGTATTTCGAAAAAAGTGCAAGGATTTCGAGAATAAAACCATCAAAAGTTCCGAAATTCATTAAAGGGACTTTTGATTGCCTGGAAAAAGCCTGAAAGAGTACTCAAATGATTTTTCCAGGCACTCAAAGTGACTCAGATGCCTGGAATAAGATTCTTAACTCACTTCCGAAATTTTGTAAAATTACCTCTAATTCCCTGGTATATTTGAAAGCGCATAGAAAATTATTCCAAGCACTCAGATATATAGAACTGCTTGGAAGAAGCATCAAGGCACTTCAAAGTTTCTTCCAGGCACTCAATGTTACTTGGATTTCTGGAATATCACTCTTAAATTATTTCCCAAAATTTGCTTAAATTACCTTCTTTGTCTGGACGTTGTTTAAAAGAGTATTTAGAAAGTTATTCCAGGCACTAAAGGTCCAAGAATGGAAGCCTTAAATTAGTTCCAAAATTTGTTAAAAATACTTTCTATTGCCTGGAAGAACTCTGAGAGTACTCAAATGATTATTCCAGGCACTCAAACTGACTCAAATGCCTGGAATAAGATTCTTAACTCACTTCCGAAATTTTGTAAAATTACCTCTAATTCCCTGGTATATTTGAAAGCGCATAGAAAATTATTCCAAGCACTCAGATATATAGAACTGCTTGGAAGAAGCATCAAGGCACTTCAAAGTTTCTTCCAGGCACTCAATGTTACTTAGATTTCTGGAATATCACTCTTAAATTATTTCCCGAAATTTGCTTAAATTAGCTTCTTCGTTTGGACGTTGTTTAAAAGAGTACTTAGAAAGTTATTCCAGGCACTAAAGATCCAAGAATGGAAGCCTTAAATTAGTTCCAAAATTCGTTAAAAATACTTTCTATTGCCTGGAAGAACTCTGAGAGTACTCAAATGATTATTCCAGGCACTCAAACTAACTCAGATGTCTGGAATAAAATTCTTAACTCACTTCCGAACTTTGTTAAAATTACTTTAATTCCCTGGAATATAATTGAAAGCATTTAAAGCCACCAAAGCTTTCAGTTTGACAAAAATTAACCTGATCGTGCCGTTCACCACGTCGCCTATATACTGGTACACGCCTATCTGATGAATATAGACAAAATCTTGATTCATCCGTGAATAAAATATTGGACCAATCTTGAATATTCCAATTTGCGTGTTCTCTAGCAAATTGCAATCTTGCTATTCGATGTTCTCTGATAAGACGTGAACCTCTAGCTGGCACTCTGGCTCGTAAACTTGCTTCTCTCAGCCTATTTCGAACTGTCTGTAGGCTTATTGGGACATTACGAGCAGCCAACAGATCTGTTTGCAGTCTTCTAGAGGTGGTATGCCTAATTCTTAAAGCCGTTAACCTTAAGTAACGATCATCTACTGCCGAAGTTACCCTTCTGCGGCCTTGTCCGGGTCGTCTGGATAGTTGTCCTGTTTCTTGGTTTTTTCACTTTAGAATAACACTATTTGCTTAGAACGTTTTCGATCTCAATGCATTCGCCAACACAGGAATAATCCACGCGAGCATTTTTGCTTAAAAAAAATATGTAAGAAATTCCGATCATTTTTTGTCCATGATAAGAAACCAGAAATATCTTTTAAGTTGATACATATACAGATTGTCCCAAAAAATATTAAGAATATCTTAAAATACTAGTGATGCGATAATTTTTGTGGGGTGTTTATTTGAGAGCAGTTAGAAATTTATACCGGGCACTCGGACATTTTGAATTGCTATTTAGAAGAGGTATAGAGGCGTCTTAAACTTTATTTCAGGCACTCAATGCGACTTGGATTCCCGGAAAATTCGATTGCCTGGAAGAAGTCTGAGAGTACTCAAATGATTATTCCAGGCACTCAAACTGCTTCAGATGCCTGGAATAAAATTCTTAACTCACTTCCAAAATTTAGTGAAATTACCTCTAATTCTTTGGAATATATTTGAGAGCACTTAAAAAATAATTCCAGGCACTCAGATATTTAGAATTGCTTGGAAGAAGTATCAAGGCACTTCAAAGTTTATTCCAGGCACTCAATGCGACTTAGATTCCTGGAATAACACTCTTAAATTATTTCCCAAAATTTGCTTAAATTACCTTCATTGCTTGTTATTTAAAAGAGTATTTAGAAAGTTATTCCAGGCACTAAAGGTCCAAGAATGGAAGCCTTAAATTAGTTCCAAAATTTGTTAAAAATACTTTCTATTGCCTGGAAGAACTCTGAGAGTACTCAAATGATTATTCCAGGCACTCAACCTGACTCAAATGCCTGGAATAAGTTTCTTAACTCACTTCCAAAATCTAGTAAAATTACCTCCAATTCCCTGGAATATGTTTGAAAGCATTTAGAAAATTATTCCAGGCACTCAATGTTACTTAGATTCCTGGAATAACACCCTTAAATTATTGCCCAAAATTTGCTTAAATTACCTTCATTGCTTGGTATTTAAAAGAGTATTTAGAAAGTTATTCCAGGCACTAAAAGTCATTCAAATTTCAAGAATGAAACCCTTAAATTAGTTGAAAATGCTTTGAATTGCCTGGAAGAAGTCCGAGAGTACTCAAATGATTATTCCAGGCACTCAAAGTGACTCAAATGCCTGGAATAAGATTCTTAACTCACTTCCAAAATCTAGTAAAATTACCTTTAATTCTTTGGAATATATTTGAAAGCATTTAGAAAATTATTCCAGGCACTCATATATTTAGAATTGCTTGGAAGAGGCATCAAGGTACCTCAAAGTTTATTCCAGGCACTCAATGTGACTTGGATTCCTGGAATAACACTCTTAAATTATTTCCCAAAATTTGCTTAAATTACCTTCATTGCTTGTTATTTAAAAGAGTATTTAGAAAGTTATTCCAGGCACTAAAGGTCCAAGAATGGAAGCCTTAAATTAGTTCCAAAATTTGTTAAAAATACTTTCTATTGCCTGGAAGAACTCTGAGAGTACTCAAATGATTATTCCAGGCACTCAACCTGACTCAAATGCCTGGAATAAGTTTCTTAACTCACTTCCAAAATCTAGTAAAATTACCTCCAATTCCCTGGAATATGTTTGAAAGCATTTAGAAAATTATTCCAGGCACTCAGATGTTTAGAATTGCTTGGAAGAAGTAACAAGGCACTTCAAAACTTAAAAATCTCATCCATTATTCTCTAAGAGACCAACATGCAAAATTGACGAAAACAAAAAAAATACAAACAAGTAATAAACGGGCTACACGTGTTTCGCTTTAGTTAGAGCATCGTCAGAGGCCTTTAGAAGCCATCCACACACTTCACAGTACATAAATAAAAAATGTAAACAAAAAATCATTTTTATTTATGAACTGTAAAGTGTGTGGATGGCTTCTAGAGGCCTGATGATGCTCTAACTAGAGCGAAACACGTGTAGCCCGTTTGTTACATGTTGTGTGACCGTGACTTTCTGTTTTTCTTTGTTTTCGTCAACTTCAAAGTTTATTCCAGGCACTCAAGCGATTTAGATTCCTGGAATAACACTTTTATTTCCAAAAATTTTACTCTTTTTAATTATCTGAAAGATGACTTAGATTCCTGGATTCAAAACTCTAGAGCAAGTATACATGGTTACTTACGCACCAACACAACTCAATAACAAATAAACAAAATGCACTCATTTGAAATAGCTATGCTCCATTTGTCGCAATTAAACGAAGAGCTTTGATTTGCCTGTTTGTCCTAAAGAAGCCCTAATATAGGGCGAAACGTTGGTAATTCGAGGAAAAAAATTGAAAGGCTTGGATTTTACTTGACCATTTATCCAACTAAACCCTTACAAAAGAAAGAAATTGCACTAAAACAACACACAAAATTAAAAAATATGATTTTCGAAAAATCGTCTCTATCGATTACTCCTTCACAAAACTCATTGACTTCACCTCCTTCATCCATTCTTCCAATACTTCCCAAGTCAATAAACATGTAAGCATTAAACAAATATTGAATGGAGGCATTTTAATTAAATATTTAGCATTCACCTTTCGAAGTTGCGTAAAAATAATAAATCACGTCACAACGAGCATGTAGGTAAAATTCTGTGTTCCTATTGGTCGCATTGATTTTTGAATTGATACAGACGATGGATATGGAAAGTTTTAGAATGATAATTGATTTTTGCTATGCTTTTTTTATAAGCGAGTTTTGGCATGTTTTAATTCGTTTGAAGTATAGAGGGATAACAAATGCTATAGACATTATTTATTTCATAATTTCCTAATTTATTCAGCATAACAAATACAGGATAGATGATGTAAACAAAATTAATTTGTAGTACCAATACAATAAAGTACACCTAGGTGCAAGCACCTGTGTGTGTATAACTTACATAATTACCTTATTTTCTTTAAAAAAAGAATAAGACGAATTTTTCAATGGTTACCCTCAAGTTATTTTTGTTTAGATTTACTTACTTGACAAAACCCCATCATAATCTCATTCTTCCTCGCTTGAACCGCTGGGTTCTCTTTAAGTTCAACCGGTAAAATATGACTGTGGCATGGAATCCCATACTTAAATATCTTGAACAACTCCTTCAGTTCTGAAGAACCATTATAAACCTCGTCAGGCTAAAAGTCACCTCCTATAAACCTCATAATGTTCAATAGAAAAAATAAAAACCCTAAGTCTCAGTCTCAAAACAATTGTTTTGAGTGTTATTCTCTACTTACTTAGGTTTCTTTGAGATAATGGACGGATTCTTTTAACCCATAGTTCTATGGTTGGAACCTTTGTTGTTACACTCTTATCACAAAACAGTTTTCGTTACTATAGTAAAACTATTTTGTGATATAAACCTCATTAAAAACAATCACCTCTTTATTATCCAACTGGCCGTAATACACGTTACAGTAACCCAGTTTGTTTCTCTTGCCCACCTCGCCGCATTTACTGCAACTGGACCACTCGCCCCACTCGGTATCCAGAACGAACTGGTTACCACCATCATCGATTTGTTCGGGTTTCCGGGGGTGGGGCCCCCGGGGGGCCGAGGGGGGCCGCACCTCGTCCATTAACGTTTCCGATATATTGACGACCGTTAAGAAATACGGTGCTACTGCGGTCGTTTCCATTCGGCACGAGTATTGACCGCTGTGTTCGCTTTTTAAATTGTAAATTTTCAAGGAGCGGTCTTCGGGAGACAGAAGGATGTGCTCGGTATATTCTATTGGATTCATTGATGCGGCCTCTATCGGGGCCCAGTCCCATGTTATCGAGTCTTTGTTGTGGTTTTCGGAGGGGCTTAGGCATATTTTACAGTCAAAGCTAGAAGATGACATTCTTTTAACTACTTTGACCCGTTTAGAGCTGGTTTTTATGAAATTATCCAAATTTTTGTAAATGAAAGTAAATATTTATAATTTATTGTTAACATACTTCTCCCACAATTCTCAATACATATAAGAGAGGTGAGATGCGGTAGAATGGCAAATAATAAACTTTTGACCCTCTTTTTGGCATAAAAACCCTTCTGAGACCCAGGAATCATTGACGATCGCAATGAATTGATGGTTCACGTCTGTAATTGATTCAATTACATACGAAAAGTAACATTTCAATATGATTCAAGGCATATTAGAGAGGTGAGATGCGGTAGAATGTCAAATAATGGACTTTTGACCCTCTTTTTGGCATGAAAACCCTTCTGAGATCCAGGAATCATTGACGATCGCAATGAATTGATGGTTCACGTCTGTGATTGATTCAATTACATATGAAAAGTAACATTTCAATATGATTCAAGGCATATTAGAGAGGTGAGATGCCGTAGAATGCCAAATAATGGACTTTTGACCCTCTTTTTGGCATAAAAACCCTTCTGAGATCCAGGAATCATTGACGATCGTAACGAATTGATGGTTCACGTCTGTGATTGATTCAATTACATACGAAAAGTAACATTTCAATATGATTCAAGGCATATTAGAGAGGTGAGATGCGGTAGAATGCCAAATAATGGACTTTTGACCCTCTTTTTGGCATAAAAACCCTTCTGAGACCCAGGAATCATTGACGATCGCAATGAATTGATGGTTCACGTCTGTGATTGATTCAATTACATACGAAAAGTAACATTTTAATATGATTCAAGGCATATTAGAGAGGTGAGATGCGGTAGAATGCCAAATAATGGACTTTTGACCCTCTTTTTGGCATAAAAACCCTTCTGAGATCCAGGAATCATTGACGATCGCAATGAATTGATGGTTCACGTCTGTGATTGATTCAATTACATATGAAAAGTAACATTTCAATATGATTCAAGGCATATTAGAGAGGTGAGATGCGGTAGAATGCCAAATAATGGACTTTTGACCCTCTTTTTGGCATAAAAACCCTTCTGAGACCCAGGAATCATTGACGATCGCAATGAATTGATGGTTCACGTCTGTAATTGATTCAATTACATACGAAAAGTAACATTTCAATATGATTCAAGGCATATTAGAGAGGTGAGATGCGGTAGAATGTCAAATAATGGACTTTTGACCCTCTTTTTGGCATGAAAACCCTTCTGAGATCCAGGAATCATTGACGATCGCAATGAATTGATGGTTCACGTCTGTGATTGATTCAATTACATACGAAAAGTAACATTTTAATATGATTCAAGGCATATTAGAGAGGTGAGATGCCGTAGAATGCCAAATAATGGACTTTTGACCCTCTTTTTGGCATAAAAACCCTTCTGAGATCCAGGAATCATTGACGATCGTAACGAATTGATGGTTCACGTCTGTGATTGATTCAATTACATACGAAAAGTAACATTTCAATATGATTCAAGGCATATTAGAGAGGTGAGATGCGGTAGAATGTCAAATAATGGACTTTTGACCCTCTTTTTGGCATGAAAACCCTTCTGAGACCCAGGAATCATTGACGATCGCAATGAATTGATGGTTCACGTCTGTGGTTGATTCAATTACATATGAAAAGTAACTTCATTATGATTCAAGACATATTAGAGAGGTGAGATGCGGTAGAATGCCAAATAATGGACTTTTGACCCTCTTTTTGGCATAAAAACTCTTCTGAGACCCAGGAATCATTGATGATCGTAATGAATTGATAGTTCACGTCTGTGATTGATTCAATTACATACGAAAAGTAACATTTCAATATGATTCAAGGCATATTAGAGAGGTGAGATGCGGTAGAATGTCAAATAATGGACTTTTGACCCTCTTTTTGGCATGAAAACCCTTCTGAGTTCCAGGAATCATTGACGATCGTAATAAATTGATGGGTTACGCCTGTGATTGATTCAATTACATACGAAAAGTAACATTTCAATATGATTCAAGACATATTAGAGAGGTGAGATGCGGTAGAATGCCAAATAATGGACTTTTGACCCTCTTTTTGGCATAAAAACCCTTCTGAGTTCCAGGAATCATTGACGATCGTAATAAATTGATGGGTTACGCCTGTGATTGATTCAATTACATACGAAAAGTAACATTTCAATATGATTCAAGGCATATTAGAGAGGTGAGATGCGGTAGAATGGCAAATAATGGACTTTTGACCCTCTTTTTGGCATGAAAACCCTTCTGAGACCCAGGAATCATTGACGATCGCAATGAATTGATGGTTCACGTCTGTGGTTGATTCAATTACATACGAAAAGTAACATTTCAATATGATTCAAGGCATATTAGAGAGGTGAGATGCGGTAGAATGGCAAATAATGGACTTTTGACCCTCTTTTTGGCATGAAAACCCTTCTGAGTTCCAGGAATCATTGACGATCGTAATAAATTGATGGGTTACGCCTGTGATTGATTCAATTACATACGAAAAGTAACATTTCAATATGATTCAAGACATATTAGAGAGGTGAGATGCGGTAGAATGCCAAATAATGGACTTTTGACCCTCTTTTTGGCATAAAAACCCTTCTGAGTTCCAGGAATCATTGACGATCGTAATAAATTGATGGGTTACGCCTGTGATTGATTCAATTACATACGAAAAGTAACATTTCAATATGATTCAAGACATATTAGAGAGGTGAGATGCGGTAGAATGGCAAATAATGGACTTTTGACCCCCTTTTTGGCATAAAAACCCTTCTGAGACCCAGGAATCATTGACGATCGTAACGAATTGATGGTTCACGTCTGTGATTGATTCAATTACATACGAAAAGTAACATTTCAATATGATTCAAGGCATATTAGAGAGGTGAGATGCGGTAGAATGGCAAATAATGGACTTTTGACCCTCTTTTTGGCATGAAAACCCTTCTGAGACCCAGGAATCATTGACGATCGTAACGAATTGATGGTTCACGTCTGTGATTGATTCAATTACATACGAAAAGTAACATTTCAATATGATTCAAGGCATATTAGAGAGGTGAGATGCGGTAGAATGTCAAATAATGGACTTTTGACCCTCTTTTTGGCATGAAAACCCTTCTGAGATCCAGGAATCATTGACGATCGCAATGAATTGATGGTTCACGTCTGTGATTGATTCAATTACATATGAAAAGTAACATTTCAATATGATTCAAGGCATATTGGAGAGGTGAGATGCCGTAGAATGCCAAATAATGGACTTTTGACCCTCTTTTTGGCATAAAAACCCTTCTGAGATCCAGGAATCATTGACGATCGTAACGAATTGATAGTTCACGTCTGTGATTGATTCAATTACATACGAAAAGTAACATTTCAATATGATTCAAGGCATATTAGAGAGGTGAGATGCGGTAGAATGTCAAATAATGGACTTTTGACCCTCTTTTTGGCATGAAAACCCTTCTGAGACCCAGGAATCATTGACGATCGCAATGAATTGATGGTTCACGTCTGTGGTTGATTCAATTACATATGAAAAGTAACTTCATTATGATTCAAGACATATTAGAGAGGTGAGATGCGGTAGAATGCCAAATAATGGACTTTTGACCCTCTTTTTGGCATGAAAACCCTTCTGAGATCCAGGAATCATTGACGATCGTAACGAATTGATGGTTCACGTCTGTGATTGATTCAATTACATACGAAAAGTAACATTTCAATATGATTCAAGACATATTAGAGAGGTGAGATGCGGTAGAATGCCAAATAATGGACTTTTGACCCTCTTTTTGGCATGAAAACCCTTCTGAGATCCAGGAATCATTGACGATCGTAACGAATTGATGGTTCACGTCTGTGATTGATTCAATTACATACGAAAAGTAACATTTCAATATGATTCAAGACATATTAGAGAGGTGAGATGTGGTAGAATGCCAAATAATGGACTTTTGACCCTCTTTTTGGCATGAAAACCCTTCTGAGATCCAGGAATCATTGACGATCGCAATGAATTGATGGTTCACGTCTGTGATTGATTCAATTACATATGAAAAGTAACATTTCAATATGATTCAAGGCATATTGGAGAGGTGAGATGCCGTAGAATGCCAAATAATGGACTTTTGACCCTCTTTTTGTCATAAAAACCCTTCTGAGATCCAGGAATCATTGACGATCGTAACGAATTGATGGTTCACGTCTGTGATTGATTCAATTACATACGAAAAGTAACATTTCAATATGATTCAAGGCATATTAGAGAGGTGAGATGCGGTAGAATGTCAAATAATGGACTTTTGACCCTCTTTTTGGCATGAAAACCCTTCTGAGATCCAGGAATCATTGACGATCGTAACGAATTGATGGTTCACGTCTGTGGTTGATTCAATTACATATGAAAAGTAACTTCATTATGATTCAAGACATATTAGAGAGGTGAGATGCGGTAGAATGCCAAATAATGGACTTTTGACCCTCTTTTTGGCATGAAAACCCTTCTGAGATCCAGGAATCATTGACGATCGTAATGAATTGATGGTTCAAGTCTGTGATTGATTCAATTACATACGAAACGTAACATTTCAATATGATTCAAGACATATTAGAGAGGTGAGATGTGGTAGAATGCCAAATAATGGACTTTTGACCCTCTTTTTGGCACGAAAACCCTTCTGAGATCCAGGAATCATTGACGATCGTAACGAATTGATGGTTCACGTCTGTGATTGATTCAATTACATATGAAAAGTAACTTCATTATGATTCAAGACATATTAGAGAGGTGAGATGCGGTAGAATGCCAAATAATGGACTTTTGACCCTCTTTTTGGCATGAAAACCCTTCTGAGATCCAGGAATCATTGACGATCGTAATGAATTGATGGTTCAAGTCTGTGATTGATTCAATTACATACGAAACGTAACATTTCAATATGATTCAAGACATATTAGAGAGGTGAGATGTGGTAGAATGCCAAATAATGGACTTTTGACCCTCTTTTTGGCACGAAAACCCTTCTGAGATCCAGGAATCATTGACGATCGTAACGAATTGATGGTTCACGTCTGTGATTGATTCAATTACATACGAAAAGTAACATTTCAATATGATTCAAGACATATTAGAGAGGTGAGATGTGGTAGAATGCCAAATAATGGACTTTTGACCCTCTTTTTGGCACGAAAACCCTTCTGAGATCCAGGAATCATTGACGATCGCAATAAATATTTTATAATTCCTTCTTAACAAGTACATATTACCTAATGTAAGACGTTTCGAATCCTATAACAGCTTCAGGAGTAAGCCCGTCGACCATCCTTTTATCCTGTGCCTTTAAACATTCATAATACTCCTCCC